>NC_134707.1:29794344-30006844 GCF_043290135.1 Rhipicephalus microplus | reverse complement strand
TCTGCTGGTATACGTTTCCGACCCAGGAAACTGCGTCAACAGTGTTTTATTAGTGCCGGCTTACCGTACGGTAAATACGGTAATAGTGTACTCTCGTGGTCGGCATGTGGCTCGTTTTTTGAAAGGTCTTAGCGTCGCGAGTAGCTCTGTGTGTGGTGTAACGTGATATGAAGGAAATGGCTGATGGGAGGGAGGGGGGGGGGGTATCTTGCGGACCAAAGAAATGGTGTGTTAATTACGATGGTACGGCACCGTAGGGTAAATCGGCGCTGGTGAAATGTCGTAAGTGCTTTGGTGCTGGGCCCCACAAGCCGCTTGCGTGCACATGCTCATGTGTTTCATGGTGTTTTGCCTAGGTGCGGCTGGGAGTACAGAGTAGACAGTAACATGCGTAAGTAAGCCTCTTGGAGTTCCAGGCGTTAAATGTCTCTCATTTGTCTCTATTCCGCAGCGTGTCGACTCGATTGACGGCAAATAGCCCTTCGACATCCCTCGACCCGACTCGTTGGATAAATATTTCCTCGTCGGCGTGGCTTGTCGCATCTGTGACTTGTATATAAGGTTGTCATCGTATAAAACGGGCGGAGCGGAAGGGGGGGCCACTTGTTTTTCTTCTTGCACCCACCACTCCTCCACTGCTTTTTAGCATTTGTTACGAGGAAATCCACCTCTGCGCACCGGATTTGCCCCTCGACACGACGCGACTCTGAACGGCGCCGTTGGCGGCCGCTCCCTTCTCTTCCGACCTCTCGCCCGCTCTCCATCGAATTCGCCGTAGGCGCAGCGCCGCGCGCTTGTTGGGAGCCAGCGTCCGACCATTCGCGCCGGCGGCGCCTTTGCGTGTGGTGGTTTCTGCGCTGGTGCTGCGTGTGAGCTGGCGCGCGCCCTGTTCTTCGGAAAGTTCGTGGTGCTTACCGAAATTCGAGCGAGTTTGTGACTGCACTGCTTGCCGTTCCCGACATCTCATCCGGTTCCCTTTTTTTTTTCTTGTGTGTGTGTGTGTGTGTCATGCAAGAAACGTCATGCAAGACGTCATGAAAAAAAGCGCCATGCAAGAAACGGAAGACTAGCAACCAACCCCCTTGGTTGCGTTCCGACAACTCAGTGAGTTTTAGTTTCGTCGAAGATTTCTCCATTCGAAGCTGTGTCACGGACGTGTCTTTGTGAATGCCACCTGCTTGCATCGAGGAATTCGATTCTCAAGGAGTGGCGTGCGTTTCTGCTCCGTGTGTCGCTTCCGCGAAAAGGGAACTGTGTGATATAGCCGGGCAAAAAGGTTGCTGCTGTCGTGTACTCCTCGGCTGAATGCGGCTTCATCGCCTCTCGGTTTGGTTTACGGAGTGTCGTGAAAGTGTTATCGGTGCATCTGTGTGTGCGGTGTGAAACCGTGAACCTATCGAAGGGAGCAATGTGTACGACTTGTATTCACGAACTCTGAAAGCAGGGATTCTGCTTGGCTCAACGTATGATAGGCGTCCAGCTTCGTGCGATTCGCGAAACGTCTTCGTGGCCCGTATTATACAGGATGCCTTGAAACATTGAACGTGGTGCGTCACCAGTTCCGCCCGCTTGTTAGATCGCTTTCTCTTGAAGGAACTGTTTGTTTTCTGAACGGCGAATACGTTTTAAGGCTGATGTGAATGGATGACTATTGATGATCTGCTCGAAGAACCACTGGTTTTCTGGACATCTCGGTGACTCCGGTCGTTTTGCAAAAGACCTGGTCCTCCACCAATACGCTTACTGATGGCATCTGGGGTCACGTGATCCCATTGATTTATATTCCTTTGAGCTGCGACCTGTTCTGGCGTCCACATTGAACGGGTACTGTAAATGTTGAGTCTTCGTTCTTCTTGCACGGTGGTCCGGGTACTCTACAAAGGAACAGTGGTTCCCCTACACGTTCACTGCTTTTCGGACAGCGATTCGTGACTTCTACCTGGATCGGCGTATTCTTCTTAGGCGAAGAGATTTCGTTCTACAACAAACTCTACCTAGGCGGATCGTCGAACTGTGGAAATTTAGGCGCTCGATCAACGAATTCGCCGTTTCTTTTTTTCTACTCGTATCGTCTGAGGCGATAGACTCCCGACCTCCTACCGTCTGTAGCGCGCGGTCTTACAACCTAATCGCCGACTTTCGATTTCCACACGTATTGGGGACAAGGCGAACAGACCGACTGTGCTTGTTTATTCCGCGCTTGTACTTTCTCTGGAGCGTGCCTTGCTGTAACAAGGTTGACCACGCGGGAAGACGTCTGTACGCCTGGAGCGACCGTACAACAAAGGTGGTGAAAAGCTTTCCTTATCCTGTTAGCTTCACCTAGACTAGACATCACGCGACTTGAGGTCAGTACTTGCGTGGATACGACGTGTTCTATCCTTGCCCTGTCATAAGCAAGCTTTTCCCGCCGTATTGTCGACGTGAAGACTGGACATGTGTGAATACGACGGTGCGAAGCGACTCTACTTGCCATGTGGGCTCCCTTCGCCGAGGCATCTTCAAGGGTGCCCAAATTGAAGCAGACTTGACGGCCCAGTGACTTGCGTCCGCTGCCATGTGTAGGGCCTTCTCAACCCGACATTAACGGGACTATCCGGTGACGGCCAGGAGAATTTCACGGGTCTCGCGAACCATCTTCCTCGCAACTTGTCGTGGCATTTTCCGTGGTTGAAGCCGATTGCCTCCTTTTCAACAAGGGCACACACAGAGAGAGAGAGAGAGAAGTTGGCGTTGACATCGCGCGATTTACTCTTTGTGTTCGTGTTGCCCCGTGGGCCGGCTGCCGCGCCGATGAGACCGTCTTTCGATCAAAACGTATGTCTGTTCGCGCGCGTCCATTTGTGACGTCACTCCGTATCGCAGGGAGAGAGACTGCGTGCAGCTGCGTTAGTGGCGACCGCTACGCGGTCCGCAACGGCAATTAGCCAGCGGCGCCCTCGCTGCTCACTTGGGAGCTCTCACGGACAGGCACGCAGGAAGAAGACACGCGCATCACGTTGTTTACACTTCGTGTGGGAATTAAGGGCCCGGCTTCGGAGCCGACGAACAGGACAGTCTCGTTGGGGTGGTTCGTGAACCCTTCCTGGTTGATTTCCAAGCTGGGGAAGCGCTTATTGCTGAAATCGATTGGGAAAGACTGGATGCGAATACGACGTGCCGACGGACTCGACTCTCCGCCACCTTGGGCACGCTGAAAGGGCAGAGTCGGTAGTTCTTGGTTCGACTCTGTGAAGGATACGTCGGAGATCCCGTGACGTCATTGTAAAAGTGATATCATTCTTTGGACAAAATGGAGCCGCCTCCAGGGCCCATCACGAGTTTCTACGACCTTATGGTCGCCATACGGAACAGGTGAGTAGTCATCCCTCGATACATTCTGAGCGCAACACCTGACTTTTTTTTTGTCTTCTTCACTGTGTTTGTCGGGGTAGCTTCGGCGTGAATAGCTTTATATCGTACCCGGGACCTCTAGCAGTTGGCTCGGTGCGTCTTTACCTGCTATAGGTGTTTGGGGGCCCCAGCACTGAACCTTTCATGGAGGGGCTGGGTGGCTTATGGTAGCACATTTTCCTCTTTTCATAAACCGCAAGGGCGCTGTAGTTGCCGTGCTTCGAGTGAGGACGAAGTCCTAGTTGTACGGGCTCGAGCTTGCCCAATAGGCGTGTCAATGTCGGGCGGCTGGGTTATATGGGCTGACCGCGTCCCAATTTTTTTTTTTGCACTTTTCAATAAGTGAAACTACGATTGGGGCTGTTATTTTACCCTTTCCTGTTATGCGAGCGTCAGTTTTCAAAACTTGCTAGTTTTAAAACTAATTGGGTAACTTATGCATTCGCTTAATCGAAGTTGAAAGCCCTTCAGGTGCAGTCACCATGCTAATTTTTCTCGACAGTGATTATAATGATAATGATGATTTTTTGTACCGTTCGTGATGAATACGACGATGGTATCCTTTCCGATGGACTGGGCCATATGAAACCTCCGCCTTAGCAAGCGGATTACAGGCCTGTTTACCTCGAATAAGGAGCGCGGAATGACATTGGCGTTCATACCCGCGGCTTCGGACGTGGAAACGCCCGAAAACCGCCAGTGTGAACGGGGCTTCTGTTACGGGGCCTACCCGCCGCGGTGGCCGTACATTGCTTTACTGTTCACAAAAAGGTCGCGGTACCGATTCGTGACCGCTGCCGCCGCATTTTGAGTGAGACAAAATGCTAATGACCCGGGTCGTTAAATTTGGATAAGCGCACGTACGTGCTAAAAAAAACAAAATTCTCCATATTTCCGGTACCTTCCATTGTGGCGTCTCTTATAACCACATCGTAGCTTTGTAACGTAAACCTCAGCAACTGCTTCTTTATGTGCAACGTCCTTTGGGACTGAACACCGCGACGTCGTTGACAAGTGACAGCGGCCACGAACGTGCCTTCGGGGCAGTTCGTGATTCATTGCGAGCCACTTAGACTTATGTGGCACTTTTCCCGTCTGGACCGCGCTAAGTGTGACAAGTGCCTACGAGAAAGAAGAAAAACGAACAAGAAAAATGACATCCTTATTTGCTTTATAGCGTTTTTTTTTTCTGCTCCGAAACGTCAATAACGGGTGCGTAAAAAAAATTACGACGTGCTGTCCGCGCGGGCAGGCATTCGTGCATTCGCATAACCTGGCCTTCAGAACGAAAGAGAGACGTAAAAATAAAAAGAAGCGGCTCACGCGTGCGTTCATTCTAGCAGTATGACTGGCCTCCGGCAACTCGTACAAACTATAGTGTCCGTGCCCCACATCTGTACATATGCGCAGACAGCTGCTGCTGGCCAGCGCTGTCGGCCTCCACGGCTTTAATAGTCGGGAGGGTCTGGCGGTCAGATGAGTCTGGAGAGGGGTCATTTTGCGAGGGGTGGGTTTTATGGGTACGTTATGTTGGTAGTAAAACTGTGGCATCACTAGTTGTATATACTGCGGGTCAGCTTCAGCAAATAATATGTCCTGTGGAAACTGGGAAGAGCGAAGATGGTGTGGTTTCCGGTTCACAGTGGGACAAAATGAAGCAAACACCAGTGTACGGAATGACGGGTGTAGTCGTCATTGTAAGGAATGTAAGGATTTACGGGTGTAGCCGGAAATTTATTTCGGAAAGGAAGCAGGGCAGAGGGAGGGGTCTACCTCCTCCCATGTATGCTTAAAAAGGTAAGAACTTTAGCTTGTTGGCATAGATTCGTCGTGAAAAACTCTCTCGTATCACCGTGCTGTTTTTTCTTTAACGATGTACCCATGTATGCTGTTGCATGACTTGATTTAATATTCGTGAAGACTGTCCATCGCGTTATCATATGGTGGTTTCCCCACGCAATGCCCCAAACTTGAATGTTTGTCTTTAATTTGTAAAGGCCTATTGTAGAGCAGGAGATACAAAACTATGTAGTGAAATATTTACATGAAATAAATGTGCAATAATTTGTAAAGAGATGGTTTTAGGTACGGTGTTAAGCATAGCTTATTAAATTTACTTGTACCAGCTCTGGAAAACGTTGGCCAGCATGTCGGGCCAATGTAGGTTGTGTTAGTGAAGTGTTGCACGTGCGTTTCTGTGCCCCTATGTAACCATGGCGAACGCCACGTACACTACGTCAGTACATCGTTTAAACGTCGGTCTCAATTTTTCGCAAGTTTTGGACAAGCAAATTCGAGATACAGGGCAAGCTCCTCACCCGTTTCTTCAAGCCACGAAATTTTCTCGCCCTCCACGCCTGGCACTGTGGAAATGATTAACTCGGGGTCTGTAAATCGTGCCGCAACAGTCACTCATGTTCCCTGATGTGTGACTGGAACCCCACGTGGGTTCCTGTATGTACCCCTAACGAGAAAACTAGAACATATCCTTGAGCTCTCGAACCTTGGCTCGAACATAGCCTCCAATCCAACCTGTTATTGTCACTGCAAGCTATGCAGCTACATGCTTGACTAGACTACATGCATGTCGTTCGCTAACAGGGCATAAATTCCATTTTTGCATTCTAGCCCACGTCCCGTAAACCTTCGCCGCCGTGTGCACAGCCGCCCAAATCTGGAACTGCCGTGCGCCATGCAGCCGTGACTTTTCAGTGCGCCCGCGCCGTGTGACAGATTCAACAAACGATTGAACTAAGTAAATAATATGGGAACAGGTTACTCAGAAGTGTTACTCAGAACTAATTATACGTCAATAAATCTATACGGGATTGGTCGATTGGAATGGCTTTATTGAGGTCCTACGGGACGCGCCCTAGTGCGCAGTGGACAACTCCTATGTAAGGACCGCCAGGCCTGTCGGCTGCTTCGCGTGCCTGCTGGACAAGCTGGTCAGCCAGGAGCGGGCTGCGTATGGTCGGTCCACGCTTCTTTTGACCGATGCGTCGTAGACTATTGAAGTACAGACTTGGCAGCGCATCTGTCGATCGGCTTGCTTTGTTTGGTGTCCCTTTTTTCAATCCTACAGATACAATCGCGCTCACAAGAGTACAATTTCGACAGCAGCAACTTCTAAGCGGAGCTCCTGTGAGTTACGACTTCGGTGGCGGCGTCTATCGGCAGAATGGTTCGCGAAAGAGCGGGCTTTGGGCAGCGTGGAAGCTCGCGTGTGCGCAAGCAGGCCTGAAGGTGCACCGATAGAATGCACGGTTTGTACGCGCAGTTTTTCCCAACAACGGATGCTCTTTCGGTCCTGGACTTATCGGCGGTCAGCCGTTTGTCGATATGGCACTGTGGTCTTTTACCGAGGTGACTTGTCAATAGACGTGGCCTCACTTGATTGCTGTAGTTCATTGTTGAATTTTATCGTTTCGTGCATAACTCTCGTGGTTGCCGATAGCAACAGAAGTGTTAGGCTGCTTAGCGCGTGGGTAAAGTTCTAAAGTTCGGCATGGAGAAAGGGAAAGGTTCGAAGGGAGCGTTGTTGATTGCAGAGAAAGAATAGCCCCGTGTCTGCATGTATTCTGCAAATGTCGTCGAAATACGACAGTCTTGCGTGTGGAGAGAGTGAACAAAATATTTATTTGATGTTCTGCGCAAGAAAATCGGTCATTGGTATTCCGGAAGCGCTCGTTAGAGTGCCTCGAGCGTGCAGCGGAGGTGAACGAACGCATCGTCACGTCACACGTGAGACATGAGCGCCATCTGGCAGTTTTATTTGGAAAACCAAGCGCGTGCCCCTGAGACGGGCGTCTCAGAGGTGATAAGGTGTAGAAAGCAAGGTGACGGGTAGGTGCCACCACCGTGTCGCCTTATCAAAACGTTGGAAACACTGCATGGCTTCTTCGTGCAAGCGTTGCATGGTCAGCGCAGCGTGATAAGTGCTACGGTCCTTAGAATTACTTATGTACGCCTTTTCTAGTAAAACACGAACATGCAGAAGATATACGTGTTGTTATCGTGCCTCACATATGCGCAATAATTGCGTTTTAATTGACAATCGCACACGTATGAACGCCGATTTTTGAGCAACGTTGGTGGGCGCTGTGGATGGGGTCGGCCGTTCGGGGTGTTGGCTGTAGCTGTGTAAAGTACCCGGTTCGCGGTAACGGTGGGCAAACAGATAAATGTACAGACACACAGACCAAAGTTTTTGTGTTGAAGGTCCCCAAGAAAGAATGTCGTCTTTAAAAAAGAGTACGCCATGCACGCACACGTTATGCTTCGCTTACCCTTCCCTCGCCCCGCAGTCTTCCAGAATAGGGGATACTGCCTTTTTTTTTCGTTATATGAGCCTTCGCTATAGCCATATAAATCTTGCCGATTCGCGGTCTGTATACAGCGGCAAGCATGATTTATAGGTATACGGTGGTCGCGTATGTACTTTTACCGCATGTGACGTGTTCTGCCCTCATTGAGAGTACAGATTAGGTTGTGATTCATTACACACACACACCCTTCCACTCTCTATGAGGTGTCTTGAATTCTATCCCCGTAATCTTTAGCAATCAACGCGCATGCGTGTGCATGGCCATCGGTGTGCTCCTTTTCTAATGGCTGCTTTTTGACACGAACTGAGCAGCGCACAGTGTCGCGCGCGTCGTTCCGGAGGGTCGTTAATAATAATTACGCTTCGGCGCTTCGGGACGCACACGTTTTCGTCAGTTGTGCAACTGGCGAGCGTCGCTAAAGTGCGTGTGTGTGTGTGTGTGTGTGTGTATGTGTGTGCGTGTGTGTGTGTGTGTGTGTGTGTGTGTGTGTGTGTGTGTGTGTGTGTGTGTGTGTGTGTGAGAGAGAGAGAGAGAGAGCGTGTTCGCTAAATTAGATCCTTCGCGGCGTAGGAATTTCGTGCGCGTGGTTTTACTCTCTGGCAGCGCGTCGCTGGCTGCGAATCGGTTCCGAGAAGTATATTCCGAGGCTAAATTATCGAGTGTGCCGTACCACGCGATTACCTTTCCTTTAAGTATACCTAATTTCTTCTCTCTCTCTTCGTTCCTTTTTTTTTTCTGCGAAAGTGGACTCGCTTAGTAAACTACGAGCGCGCGTCTGGGACCTTGTAGTTTTGGCGAAAGCATAGGATGACATTACATCTCCTTCTCTTTCGCCGACTCGGAATAGGAGGGTAGCTTTCAATAACTCGGGCTGGCTTGATTTTATCGTTTCAATAGGTCATCCTCCTTTGCTTGTGTTTAGGAGTGTGGCAGCTTGGGCTAGTTGGTATGGCATGACGATAGTTATAGCGCGAGAACAAAACGACGACACAGAGACAGAGACACAGGGTGGTGGATGGCGGTGTAGCGGCAGTGGGGCAGTTTCGCTTTGTACCTTTTTGCCCTTAATTTGCGTATGCTGTCTATTGGATACGGCGCTTGCAGAGTGTGGATATATATAATCAACAGATTTTATTACTTTCTGGGCTGTGTACTATGGCAGATGTTGTTGTGTGTATGACCGTATTGTGGCTTACACAATGCAGGAGGCGATTAAGGTATACCTACAGCCATCAACTTGGGACGATGTGTAGGCTATATTGTGCCGCCTCTGAGTGCTTAGGTTAGTTTGGCGAGTGTTCAGAGATCTTCAGGAAGACGTCAAATTTGAAGCAAGCAGCTTCCAGTCACTGGCAACCGGTTTTCCGCAAAGGTGTCATTCGATGCAGTTGTGTGCACTCTGCTAATACACTTCGCTCCAGCCGAGAAACAAAATAAAGGGGGGAAGGGGGGACACCCTCTCTTAGTCTCCCGGAATTTCCCGACCGTTATAGGTATGATCTACCGTGTCTTCATTTCGGAATTCCGCTGTTCGTGCTGGCTGTGATAAAGCATTTTTTTTTGTTTCATTGAAGCTATAAACGCTTTCAACTGGCTGCTTGCGCGGAACGCCGACAGTCGTATATGGGCCTTGCTAATGCTGTCGCATCTAATTAAAAATCGTGGCATGACGCTGTGCTGCAGTGTGGTTCTCGCTGCACCGATGGGTCACCTGCGAAGCTCTTTCAGAGCCTAAGTCACGAACGACAGCCGGGGTCGCTTGGCGAAAAGGCGATAAACGCGACCTCTTTGCGTGCCCGTTTGTTCCTGCTCACTTCTTTTAATTGCAGCTTCTCCCGAGGCTATTGCGCTGCATACTAAATCAGGCAATTATACGACGGAAAATAACGGACAGTCGTAGAAGTACCGACTGAACGACGTCCGTTCCCCGGCCGTCCTCCATCAATCTTGTCTGATCACAACATGGTGCCGAGTTCAGGGGAAGCGCTTCGTTGCAATATGGGCCGTGAGATCATAGCCGCCTGAAATGAGAAGGGATGGGGGCCGTTCCATTTCACCACTGCAGGAAAACTTTTTAACGTCATCAAATGATAAAAGGGCAGAGAGCTTTCGAGGTGGTGACGGGGGGGGGGGGGGGGGTCGTACAACATTGGAAGGTGGCAACCGCTGGGTTGGACAGCTTTGGAAGTGGTAACCGTTGTGTTGGACAGCTCTGCAGGTGGTAACCGGTGTGTTTGACAGCTTCGGATGTGGTAACTGCTAGGTTTGACAGCTTCGAAGATGGTAACCGCTAGTTTGTACAGCTTCGAAAACGTTGTGTACTGTAGAAAGTAGAACTTTGTGTGCTGTACAATGTGGGTTGCATGGTACGCTTTTGTGTTGTAGAGCATGGAATGTTGTTGACCTTGTGTGCTGTACAGCATGGAAGGTGGGTGAGCCGGTGAGTTTTACAGCACAAGATGCTGGTGATCGAGTGACAAGTTATGCAGTGTCGCCCATTGGTTATCGGCACCGGAGTGTTTTCGTCTGTATGATATAACCGCGCGTGGCCAAATAGATGCGGGGGGTTTTAATGACGACTTGATCGACATAGTTTGTGAACGTTTTTCCAAACATATTGAAATTCAGTCATCTTTACTAGCACGTTTTTATAAACAACATGGTGTCTTTCTTTCGTTTTTTCTTGCTATGTGCAACCGACGGGCAACATTGGTTTTATGGACATTTTCAACCTCCCCCCCCCCCTTTTTTTTCTGTTAGCTTAGTCTAGACAAGGTTACAGTCTGTGCTCAATTTTAATTTTGAGTTATTGGGACACCAGACAGCAATTTATCGCACAGTGTGAGTTTGCGTATATTTGCGCGATACTGCTCCATTAGTTTCCGGATAGTCGCTTCAGTATTCTTGAATTTAATTCTATAACGTTGAGTGGGACGGTATAAGGGATGCCTTCAGCCATGAGTGATAGCCGTCAGTTCCAGCTGTAATGGACGGTACTGTTCTATTGTCGCTTGATTATAGTTGACGGCGTTTGACTCACCTCTATAGCTCCGGGCATGGTTGCGTCGCTGCAAGTTGGGTACCGTCCGAGAGCATGTAATTTTTTCTCGGCCTTTAGGCGCCATATTTTTTCATGCTCTGTGGTTCCGAGGGTATGCGGTGTGGTGTCACCTCAGACATAACGGTTTACCCGCGAGATTTATGGGTGATACGGCCTTTTATGCCCTCGCGTGCTTTACGAGGTCGGCGAAGCGACGCGCTCTGAAGCGCGTGTATTGGGGGCTGTTTTGCTTGTTGACTTCGTCATCAGATGGCGCTTAAGCGTGCGTGATTCACGCGTTTATTATTACAAGGTTGGAAGATAAGTGTACACTTCACTGTTGATCGGTCTATAATTTTTCTTCGGCTATGTGCCATATCATTTGATTAATGGCATCTGCAGAGCTAACTGCGCTAGTAATACAGTTTTTTTGCGCTGATTTCTTACTTTCTTCGAAGAAATGCAGCTTTTCACATTGTGAGAAGCTGTAGGTAATGCACTGATTTGTTCATAATCGACCCGGATGAACAGTTCACGCTTTACTGAAAGAAAAGCTCGCTGAACACAGCATTATCCTCCGAAAAGTAACAAGTTGAAAACGCCTGGGTATCTTTTTTTTTTTAAAGCTGTGTTTAAGTGACAGTAGTTATTGGTCCAGAATTTTCAACATCGCGAGCTGTTCCCCAAGACACTAAAGTAAGCAGCAGTGTCCGCAGGAACTCGTACATCTGAGACCGTCGTTTATTGTTAATCTTTGAAGAACGACAACGCTGGCGATCGCACCTTCTAACCCACTTTTTTTTTTTAATCGTTGTTTATAGTCACGGTCAACATCGTAACATTGCTGTTTCAGAGAATTCATCAGTAGTGGTAGACGTGACTGCAATTGTAGTGGTAAAAGATAAGCAAACAGCGCCTGTTCAACGCTCCGTACAGCGGCTGCATTGACCTCGAGGACATACCGTGGCGCCCCCTACGTGATGACGTCACTCATAGTATGCCGGATTGACTTTGTCTGCCATAGAACATTGCATTTTCTGCGCTTTTGCTGTCGGACACCGTGCGTGCTTCACTTTGTTTTTGAAGCTCAGTGCTTAAAGAAGCGGCGAGACGTGATGATACGGGCAAGCAAAACTACGAATCGGTGCCCCTGGTGGCACTCTGGTGTCTAATTTACACCGTAAAATCGCGACTAAGAACCGGCGCAGCCATGGGGGACGATGCATGTGCTGTCGCGAGAGCAAAGCTGCGCTGTTCCACAACTACGCATCCTATCTGTGACGTCAAAACGACTGCAGCGCTGGCCTCTTTAGTGGAGGCCCTCGTGGCCAATACTGCGTGATCAGCGTATTGCTACCATCACCGGCATACTCACTCACCAGTCTACTCACTGAGGCTTTTATCGTGCCGTGAGCCTGAGCCCGATTGAGTGACACTTCGTGGAGTTTGAGTGTGGTTGAGAATTTAGAAAATCTGAGTGAGTCTCGTTAAGGGAAATGTCGGTGAGTTAGTCAGAGTTTGCCCTAAGGGCAAAACATCCTTGAGTGAGTCTGAGCTTCGCTTTTTTTAGCTATGTGGTCACGTGACCTTTTTTTTAGCGGTGCGTTAAATCGAATTTCCATATTTTGAGCAATCGGCGTTTTTTTTTTCTCGTAATTTGAAACTCTGGTGATTTTTTCAACGAAAACACCCGTTAAACAAAATTCGTGTGATGGTCGTGACATCGTTATAACGATGCTTCACTTCGGCTATAAATATGTGGCTTGGTATTGGCTGATTTTGTATAATTTTTTGTTGGTTGCCCTAATGTTCAGTTACGGTTTTTTAACTTGTTGTTTTATTGTTTTTGTTTTTCTTCAGTTCGGACCAGCTGACCGAAGAGGATGTTGAGGTGAGCCGCAGTTTATTATACATGTCCAATATTTCGATGCAAACTGCACCGATTCCCATCTCGCCCGTCGTCGACCCGTCTGACTTTACTTGCTCGTTACCTCTGCAATGCTCGAGCTTTTAAGTCCCGGTCACGACAGCCGCATTTGCATGGGGACGCAACGCATGGAAATTCCGGGTCCTTAGATTTAGGTGCACGTTAACGAACAGCAGCAGGACATAATATCAAACACATCTCCTGCCACTGCGCTTTCGTAGTCATATATGGCCTAATTCAATGAACTCTCAAGTTTGGTTTTGATTTTTTTTTTTTGTTTCAGTGCATGTGAATTAGGCGGTGCTGGAGGGATCTGGCAGTGTGATGGAATCGCGATCGCAGATGCCGCGTTTTGAACAACACGCGATGCCAAAGGCCGGTGTACTTGGATTTAGGTGTTCGTTAAAGAACAGGTGGTTCAAATTTCCAGATCCCTCCACTACGGTGTCTTGCGCAGTCACACCGTGCTTTTGGGACTTGAAACCCGAAAAATTGTGGGATTGTTTGGCACTCAATGAAAATAAGGGGACACTTGGTACAATCAAGCCATATCTTGAATGCAACCATTATGGTAAGTCACATGCTTCTTTTTTCTCGGAGTGTTTTATGATGAACAGGAAGTACTATGCCCGTAAACAGGAGACGTGCTTGGGACGTATGCACCAGTCTAAGCCCGTAAACCAGTGGTACGCCCGCAGATATGAGACGTGCTTGGGACATGTGCCTGCCATGCAGCGCCCTGCCATTTTTCTTGCGCTGGTCTTCATCAGCCTGCTTCATATTCTTCAACAATCGGACTCAAGTGCTAACCTTCTAAAAGAGTCAGTTTGCGGGGTAAACAATGACCCCCCGAAGCTGACAGTTTAGGTCAGTGAAGTCCAGTCTCACAGTCCTGTGCATTGTTTGTAATAACAAGGTGTCAGCATGGCAGAGATAGAAGTAATCGTTCCGGCCTATGTGTGACCTCTTTCGCGCATTCAGGCGGCCGTGGCATGATTTCGTGGGACGCCACAACAAGCCCAACTTTTCGAAACCGCCCATACAGTCATCACCGCCCTTTCGCACAGTTAGCATTGAGACGTCCACCAGACGGATGTGTGGCGCCGCGCAAACTATGGATCCCCTGAGGATTTTGACTTCGCAGAAATAATCGCCTGCTGTCTGCGGTATCACTATGCCGACTGGTTGCGATAGCCCGCTGCTAGGCGTGCTACTATTGCGAGTGCGCTCTTAAGCTTCTTATCGCATAAATGGAAAGCGGTCTTAAGCCGCTTGTTGTTGCAGCTGACAGGTGCAATTCGTTAAGGAATGAGTGAGTGCGGCGGCCTTATACGCTGGTATCCGTTTGTGTGCTACTGTGCTCTTGTTTTGAAAGACGAATGACTCTTCGACGCAGTTGTTCTGTATGCGAAGTAGTGCTTGTGGCGCTTATAGGGGTTCAACCGTCTTTCGTAACGCCCATTGGGAACCACCGCGATCCCTTTCCATAATCGATAATCTCAGTTGATTCTTCGGTCTACTTAGCCATGGGATCGGAGGGGTTGGAAACGTCAGGCCCGATCGATGATCTTTTTTTTTTTTTTGGAATGGGCTAAATGCAGAATAGAAACTAGCTCAAATAAGGCTGCACCGGCACACACATAGAACTTCCTTTTCAAACAATAATAATGAATTACTTATTATTTATAATTTGTTATCGTTACTGTTTAGACGAAAATGGACCGTGTGTAATTTTACCAATAAGTCTTCATTTGAGCTATAGCTTTAGTTCTGGATTTTAGTCCATTTCGAGCAAAAGCTTCTCGTTTGTTTCTTGAAAGACACCACTAGCGATAAGTGCGATTTCCAAGCCAACCTTATTGTAAGTAACTGGAGGCGAGAATGCTGTAGGCCCGTGTGCTCAGATTTGGGCGCTCGTTGAAGGAACCCCTGGTTGTTGAAATTTCCAGAGCCCTCCACTACGGTGTCTCTCATAATCGTAGGGTGATTTTGCGATGCTAAAACCCCACATATCAATCAATTATTGTAAGCGACATATCGGTGGCGGCTGCGGCGTATTTTGCGAAAGAACCGACAGTGTACCGAGATGCGGTCCTGGAGGGTGCGCCGGACACGCTTGCAATCGTGTGCTGCGTCTTCCAATGACCGATGCTCTCTCGATCGCGGGCTTCTCGGTGATCAGTCGTTTCTCATATGGCAATCTGATCTTTTATTGAGGTGACTCATTTCGCTTCATTGTTGCCGATGTATCACCGCAAGACCGCTGTTGTTGCCTGTAGCAACAGAGCTGTTGCGCTGCTGAGCTAAGGAGTGACGGTCCGATTGTCGGCGCAGAGGAAGTAAAAAGCTTGGAGGTAGCATTGTGCAATGTAATGGAAATGGAACAGATTGTCCCAATTTCCCCGGTTGGACAAGGGCTTCCACTTTCTTAGCACAGGCTATCACTGCTGTTATTCAGACTACTATTGCTAACTTCTCACAAGAGAGTGCGGGCTTCCGCCATCTTAGTCCGGGCACTTCCATGCCGCATGCCTCGCAGAACAAGTTCACCACCCTTTCCCTGGGTTTCAAGACCGACCGGCTGACGCTGACCAAGCGACTGGAGCTCCACCAGCGCCACCGGGACATAGCCGAAGGAAACATCCAGGCCGAGCTCAACGCCATCCGGGACCTGGCGCAGGTATGGCTTAGCGTGCGTGCGCGCGGCAGCTCAAAGTGCACAGCAATGACAGATTCAAATACGGATTGAATAAGCTGTAGTGCAACGAGAGTAAGGACGTTAAAGAGAATGGGTGAGGAAGGAAGCTAGAGAAGGACGGAAATTCTGGGGGGAAAGGTTCGTTCATGATGCTAGAACTCCGAAACCTTTTTGTTCACGGAGAGGAGGATTTCGCCCTTTCAAGGCTGTTTCCCGGAAGTACTATAGCCGACGTCACAGCTTCGGTAGTGCATTTTCGGGGAATCATGCATCTTAACAAGAGCCCAGGAGGACTATGGCGGCGCCCCCGGCGAGCCTTCAGTAAAGGTCTGCACACAATATTTGAATGCGTGCGTCTTAACCAGGCACGCTTGCAGGTCACAGTGTTGTGCAGCATAGTCTAGTATTCTAAATTTAAGTTATCAGTTTCAGTTTTTATTGAGAATTATATAGCAACAGGGTGGGACAGAAAAGTGAGCGTTTGGAGGAGGGCAGGAAATAAAGCATAGAATAGCCATCAGTAGACAGGACGAATGGCAGAAAAAGAACGAATCAAAGGAAGAAATAGAATCAAAGATAGAAAGAGAAGCAACAAATACAGGAAATCAGAGGGAAACGAACATACAGAAAGTGAAATAGAAAGACAGAGAAAGAAATAAACACAGACAAAAATAAACATGCACAAACAAAACCTGTGAGTAGAGAGGAAGGAAAAGAAACGACTGGAGTAAGAGGAACTTTGCAACACTTGGCGAAACGGCAGCATCCAGGACTATACTTAATGTAGCCGTCAGCTCCGCCGTCTTTTTAGCATATACGCCTGCAGAGCAAGCTATAGTAAACTTTTTTATGGTTAAATTTAATTTTTCATTATATTTGCCAATGCTTGAGAGCCCATGTTGTACCTAAAGGTTCTACCATCTTTCGTATTCCCTGGTTAATGACTAAATATTTTAATAGTCAAGCTGTAGTTGTTCATTTTCTTTACTGACACTCTTTCGCGTGGGCTCAATTCTAAACGTTTTATTATACCAGGGTGCGGTAAAATCTGATTATTGAATCATATTCTTTTGATCGTTTTCATTGCGTCATTGCAGACCCTGGACTCGCTGTGCACGGACGACGAGCGCGTCCGGGAGGTGGTAGCGCAGATTCGCAACCACGTCGACGTCATCCAGCAGTCCACCGACCGCGTGTCCAGCCAGGCGGAGGTGTACGGTGCCGTCCAACAGGTGCGTGCGCGTATGCCCGGTGTCTTGTTTTGTCCGTTCTAATTCAATCGCCTCTCAATAGACATTCACTTGAACGCGATAGGTCAATAGAAACGCAACGTCATGTCGACGTCATCCAGCAGTCCACCGAGTGCGTGTCCAACCAGGCGGAGGTGTACAGTGGCGTCCAACAGGTGCGTGCGCGTATTCCCGGCGTCTTGTTTTGTGCGTTCTAATTCAATCGCGCCTCAGTAGAAATTCACTTGAACGCAATAGGTCGATAGAAACGCAACGTCATATCGACGTCATCCAGCAGGCCACCGACCGCGTGTCCAACCAGGCGGATGTGTACGGTGCCGTCCAACAAGTGCGTGCGCGCATGCCCGGCGTCTTGTTTTGTCCGTTCTAATTCAATCGCGCCTCAATAGAAATTCACTTGAACGCAATAGGTCGACAGAAACGCAACGTCATGTCGACGTCATCCAGCAGTCCACCGAGTGCGTGTCCAACCAGGCGGATGTGTACGGTGGCGTCCAACAGGTGCGTGCGCGCATGCCCGGCGTCTTGTTTTGTCCGTTATAATTCAATCGCGCTTCGATAGACATTCACTTGAACACAATAGGTCAATAGAAACTTTACGTCATGCCCGTAAATGTATTTTGTGCAGTATTGACCTTGCACTCCTCATCACTGACTCCTTGTCGGCGCGTCGAAAGTTGCGCGAGCGCGTTAGTGTCGTTTGAAACCTAGGACACTTAGAAATGCTACCCTTACTTTGATGAATTACTTTTATGTGTTTTTACAAAAAGACACAGTTAGTAACCCTTGTCTGTATCAGTCAATACAATTAGGCGCATGTCTTATACACGTAGACATGTGCTAAGGCCTCCAGAAATGGAAAAGGAATGGGATTTCCTTGGCTATTTTGTGCCCAACGCTCCAAATGAACGCTTTTTTTAACATTCAAGGTTCCAACATCAGTTTGGAAATCAGTGCCGGCATAAACGATCGGTGTGCCTTGCCCGCGGTGTTCTCATTTCTGTGTGTCTTCGCTTCGTACGCGTGTCACGTGTTCGTACACACACACACCACGCGATCTCGCGCGATTACGCAGTTTCCAAGCATCGCTTATACGACATTATCTTCTCGTACTGTTACTTAGGCTTGCCCCAGAATTGCGTTTCTACATAATAGCCCGGCAATTACCCTTCGTGCCTTCGACATTGCCTTGTTTGACTGGAGGGACGACTTTCCCTGCGGCCGCACTGCGAGGAACGTATGGGACCTTGTTAAAAGATCTAACTGGGACATGCGCGCCGGTCTTTGGCACTGTACGCGTAGGACTTGTCTCGAGGCATTGCGGATGCCGCCGCTAACGAGCTCGCCTTAATTCATTTTGCGAACGGCTTAGGCGTAATCGGCGTAGGCGTAATTGACGCTGCCGCTAGGCTTGCCAGGTGCGCGCGTCGGTGGTCTATGCGTACTCCCCGTAGGCTTTTCACTGAGAGCGATCGCTCGTTCCTGCGCGGCGCCCCCATTGTCCCATTTCTTCCGGCGGTTAGAGCGACGCCTACAGTGCGTTTCTGAGAAGCAGTTGAAAGGTTCGTTTGTTTGTTTTTTTTTCTTTGTCTTGTTTTCGTTTTTATGTCGCGCGCATGTTTTTGATGAATGGAAAAGAAGCTGGTATCATCCTTTCAGGACCCGGTGGATTTTTTTTGTTTTGTTTTTAGGCAGAACCGCCTGAACAAATCAATCACGGCTGTAAGCGATGCTTGCTTTCGGTATTCTGACGCGCGCAGTTTCCTTTTTTTTTTAACCCTTATTTTTGCGTAGTATGCAGTGTTCCTTGGCTTTACCGAACGCTTTGGTGCGATGAAAGTGGAAAACTCATTTATGTGTTCTTTGCGAATTATGTTAGCTATAGTTTCTGGTATAACCCCCCGCAGATAGGATCAGTACCGGAGGCTCTTTGTGAGCTTGTACGATTCTATTAGACCGTGATAGAATTCTCCGAATGCTGTAGGTTGTCGCTATTCTGGTTGGGTATATGCCGGGAACTTGTAACGTGTTGAGCGCGCTACCCTAAGGTACATCTAGGACGTTTTATAAGTGATTCTTCATGGCGAGCACAGACTGGTTGGACCCACATTTGATTGTTCTCGATATGCCAAGCGAAGGCTTTTTTTTTTTTTTTTGTGACGCACAGCTCTGGGCTTCTTAATGCGAATTACTTTACCCTAGTGCTCTCAGAGCGCGTAATGTGCGTTGAATGTGTGAAGCAGCATCAGCTTCTTAACACGCTAACACGTGACGTAAGCCTTAACAGCGATGTCAACCGCTGACCACCTCTGCGTCGAGGCTCGCTCGTCGAGTACCACCGTGGGTACGCATCGACTTGACGGAATCGTCTTTCCGTCGTGTGTGTTGATCTACCCTCGTATGCTGTGTTCGCGTGACTTGATGTGTGGCGCTTGCCGTGACGTCACCCTAACCGCCACCTCCGGTGGCGCCCCCTTGACCAGGAGGAGCGCATGAGCAGGGCGTTCGAGGTGATGGTGGCTCACGTGGAGAACCTCAAGCGCTCCTCCGAGCGGGAACACCGGGAACTGGAGGAGGCCCGCAAGCTGCTGCTCGACCATCAGCTCATGCACGACGCGGCCAATGTGACGCCTGCAAAGGTGCGCCGCTCCTCCAATCGCAAGCGCGTCATCACTTCGAGGAGCAGACACGTGACCTTATTGTGCCAACCGCTGCGCTTTTGTCGCTTCGCCGCTTTGTGACGTGTTCGCACCCGCGTGATTGGAACCTGCTGCACGTTCGCTGCCGCTCGGAACGCACTGGACCCGAGGTCGTCTGCGGCTGCCGCATCGGGTCGCTGCCTGCCTGCCCTTACTGGCTCGGCTCTTGAACTCGGCTTGGATGTGTGTCGTCTTGCACCGTCTCGCTCCGAACGCAGTGCACCTGAGTTCGTCTGCCGAAACGAAACGGCGTCCTGTCACAGCCTGCCCGCGCTTGCTGGCTCACTTCATGGGTCCGGCTTGGCTGCGTGTCGTCTTGCACCGCTTCGATAGTGCGAGCAACTGATGATCACTGCTTTCTTTCGCAGCCCTGCATAGGCTACGATCGTTTGTCGCTTCGGTGGCCCCCGATCCGCTGCTGTGCGTCTTCTGCTGCTAGTGCTTGCTGCATGCGTGGAAGCAGGAGGAATGAGCCGATTTAATTGTGGTGCATGGCATGCCTCGTACGTCTTGTCCGTACAGACTTTTGTGCTCGTGCTGGTGACGTAGACATTTCCGGAAGTTTAGAGCACCCACTCGCTGGGCCTCCGGTACGTCGTGGCGTGGCACTTTTAGCTTGTTTCATCGTTAGTTTTTTTGTTTTTTTTTGTCATCGTGATCACCGTCATTCATCAAACTTACTCCCATGGGACTATAGATGTTGACATGGGCCGGGCACGTAGTGCGTAGGCAGTGTTGCCGCTGGTCATTAAGGGTAACTGACTGGACTTCAAGGGAAGGCAAATGTGTGAGAGGTAGAGAGAAAATTAGGTGAACAGATGATATTAAGGAGTTTGCAGGTATAATGTGACAGCAGGCGTCACAAGACTGGGTTGATTGGTGGAGCATGGGAGAGGCCTTTTCCCTATTGTAGGCGTGCGTGGTCAAGCTGATGATGGAAGTATTAAAGCATTATAATGTGATGATGGAAGTATTAAAGCATTATAATGTGATAGAGTGCGAGTACATTAATGGCCGGCGCTGTATATTCTTGGGTTCTACATATGCGCAAATGATCGTCTTGCGGTGGAGCAGTGATGGCGTCGCTTGCGTCGCCGGTTACGTGGATTCGACACTTTTGGCAGAGACTGCATCACGTGGTGCTGCATCTCCGGTTGGTGTACGTATTGACGGTGCCCAAAAAGCTTATCTGTGATCGGGACGTCGCCCCCGTGCTTCGCCTCCCGCTTAACTACTTCGTCATCTTCGCAGTTTCATTATACCGTTTCTTGGTAGAGAGTATCGTTCTGCTCTTTCATACAAAACTGAGAGTGTACCTTGGAAAACGCAGCATTCTGCTCACTGAAAGATTATTTTCCTCATAAAGTAGGCCGACGCAAGAAATAAATGCGCATTGCAAGCTCTCTGCGTACATTCTTCGTCTTGCGTCGGTACATTTGAATTAAGTTTTCTATGAATATGCAATGCGAACGAGTTTAACTTTACTGTTACATTCTACGCTGTTGCATTACGGCTTACTGCGTAGCAAAGTGCATTGTCGTACGCGTCAACGGGCTATATCTTACACATACATTTATGTATCTTGCTTCACCTCCCATGTTAATGCTTGTTTCTTTGTCCGTTTCATATCTCTCGGCGCTTCGAAGTGTCGCCGTTTTGTAAGCACCGGCAAAAGCGCCAGCTGCGCGAGATAGCACCGTGTAACTAGTCTAGCGACAATCTCGTCACGTCTCCGCGTTGTTCTTGGGAAACAAAAAAAAAGTACACTCGCTTGCTGCGAAAAGTTTAGCAGACTGCATTCTTGAGAGATATCAACAGCCCGAGAGAAGACTACGTCTGGCGTCGTCTTGTGTTAATAAGGTAATAAACATGCATTAACTTTCAGATTGTTGTTGGCTAACCGGATTCTAGAAAACGGCGCCGGAGTTTCGGATGCGAGCGAAAAAGAAAGCCCTTACTCGTGCCTTACCAAACGGCTTGTAAAACGCTAGGCGTTTCACGTCTCGTCCGGTGTTTTCTACACGGAGTTGCGGATAATTCTGCGGAGGGTTTCGGCTTGTCGCATGCTCTGGTATAAGCAGTGGATGTAGGGACCTTAATTACTGGTAAGGTCCCTAGATGAACTTGTTTCAGCTAGGGACCTTAATTACTGGACGGTTGTAGCGACCTCAAGTGGCACTTTCAACAAGTCCCGGTGCTTTGACACGTTGGTGCGTTCCGTGAGTTTTCTTGTATAGAGATTGTGATTCTAAGAGGCAACCCACTTGCAATTACGCTGGACCCAAGCGTCTAAAACAAGCGTGAAGTATAAGGATACGCATTGTTACTGCGATTGTAAGGTTATTGTTGCGTACGGTTGAGCTGTGTGCCGTCGGGTGGATCCACCTGTGCTGGTGTTCGCGTTTACGCCTCCTGTTATCCGCAAACGCTAAAGAAGCTCGTGGACGAAGAAAAAAAAAAGGCAGTTTGAGAAAAGCGTACGCGAAGCGTTACGTTCTCAGTTGTCACTGCGCATGCGCCGTTTGCCAACTCCTTGCGGGCATGGAATGTCCTAAACATACACTGGAGGGAATTCTGGCGCTATTGTCTATGCGAGCTGCAGCGCACGGCGCTTCAGCGAGCATTGAAATCATGGGTATTACCAGATTTGTCGTATCTTCGTTCTTCTGGGTTCGTGTGCGTTCGTGCGGCTTGAAGCTGTTTTATAACGAAACAAAAATCGGCAAATGTTCAGCGTTTGCGCTTCACCACCTTATTCCTTTAAGCTTACCACTTCGAATCGGGTCACGATGTTCAAAAAGGTTCGTTCTTTCCTTCGAAACGAAACCGAAACACAGCAATAAACGAAACCACAAGTGCGATTCGCTGCCCGCAAGTACAAAGACTATAGGCAAATTCGTGTACCGCCCATCAATCCCGTGGTCGCTGAACGATAGCAGCACCAGAGTCCCCTCTAGTTATTTTTCGGAAACTCTATGCTTGCGAACCTCCGTTAACCAACGGGGAAAGCGGGCGACATCGAGGAACGCTATCTTTGCGTTCTTCGCCCTTCGACGCTATTTTAAAACAGCCTATTTGTCTTAACGTTGCTGCCAACTCTACGCAAGAAGCTAATCTTGTGCTAGAAAGTGCTAGACATTTTGCTTCGCCGGTTACACTTTGCGCTACCACGTGGAATCACGTGCCAGTTGCTCATGTTTACGTCACCGTTACGCCGCCATTCAGGACAGGGCGATGCATTTTCAATGATAACCAGTGGTGCGCGTGCAAAAAAAAAAAAAAAAAGGAGTCGTAAATAGACCGCGGATGTTTTCCAGCCTCGGAAACAGGTGCCGCTGTCTCCCTGATTTCTCGGAAAATGCGGCGGATGCAACGGTGTAAACTTTTTTTTTTTTTTCGCGTCTTCGGCTATTTGCGTCAGGGCTCGGCACGAGGTAACCTTTACTGCGGAGGCGCCCGCGTCACCGATTTCGACAGAAATTTCGAGAGCGCTGCGTAAATGCAGCCTATACAAACAAACAAACGCGAACTCGCCTCAGAGGTACTTTTTTTTTCTTCGTTTGTTTTCGTTTTCCGGGAATGGAGGCTTAGATTCCTGCCCAGTATTGGCGCGTCCCCTCGAAAATGCACTGATAAACGCTGCGCCCTTAGCCTTTGTACTCCCGCGCACAGCCCATCATGGCGGTGTTTTTTTCCTTCCTGTGAAAAGGCGTATATCGTGGAACAAAGTCTTTGCTCGTATATTGGCGTTAGAAAGACGTGGTGATCCATCCTATTCTCACTTTGCAACTCAAGGCGTTCTAACCTTACTAAGCATTTATCTCGTACACAGCCTACCGCAGTTCAAGGAAGGGCTAGCAGCATTCATACGTGCAGATTTAGTTAACTGCACACAATCTCTGCCTTGGACCGTAAATCGTCGGCTAAAAGTGGCCTAGCTCGGTAGTCTAGTCGGTTTGTGTAGGATTTTATAACAGTATGCTAGAAGGAAATCTGGCGCTATTGTCTATGGGAGTTACAACGCAGGGTGCTTTGCCACTTGCAAGTCAATGCTATGCATTTTTGCTGCCTTAGCGCTTGCAGTGCAATCCGTCATACTTCGCCTCAAAAGTTTGTACAGTTGAACCCCTTTCTAACAAGCATGCAATGGAAAGCAATTTTTGTCTCTTATACGAGGTGTCTCTTACAAAGAGTTCGACAAGTATGCAATTTTCTATAAACCGTTGTTTTTGATGTAGGCACACTGGTGTTTCTTGTACTCATTTTTTTTTTCTTACACCAGTGTCTCTTAAAAAGGGATTCGACTGTATTGTACTTTTTTTTTAGTTCTCGCGAATGTGTCTGCAGCTTGTGTCACGACGTATCTGGTGCCTTAATTATGCGTGCATTACTCGGGCCGTAGGCAAGCTTTCGTCCTATAAAATATGTGAAGAACAGAACAACCATGGCATACTGTACTTGCGAATAATTTTACGGCGTGGGGCTCTGCGAGATGCCTCCTTCGCCCCGGCTCGACTGCTCGTACGTTGAACAAGCGACGGGTGCTTTTGCCAAGGCAGCCTGTGCGGGACATTGGTGGATTGCGGTATTATGGAAATGTGCACGACATTATGGAGATGTTCGGGGTTTTTCGCATTTGTTGCGACTGCACTGCATTTGCGCACCCACCGCGGCAGAGGGGTTATGGTGTTTGCGTGTTTGTCGTTGCACTGCTGAACGAATGAGCACCGTGGATACTAAGCATGCTGTATGTATAAATATAAGTGCATGCTACTCAACTTCCCTATAGGGCCTACCTTTGTCCTAGATAGTACTTTGTGCTACAGTTCGATTCCTGCCGCTACCTCGACGGCCGGACCAAGGAATGCGCGCGGCAACAAAGCTTCGCGGAGCGCTATGATATGATTACTCGATACTCGTGATTGTATCAGAACTGCTTGTCGCGCGTCAGTCGTATGTTGTAGGCCCGTGTACTCAGATTTGAGTGCACGTTAAAGAACCCCAGGTGGTCGAAATTTCCGGAGCCCTCCACTATGGCGTCTCTCATAATCATATAGTGGTTTTGGGATGTGAAACCCCACAAATCAATCAATCAATCAACGCGTCAGTCGTTTTACGTGTCATCGTGAACGCTTAGCCTCACATGCTATACTGTTAAAGCGTCGAAGGGTGATTTACGAGTCATGTTTTAGTGCCTTGTTCGTGGTTGAAGTATAGGGTCGTGGTTGAAGTATAGGGTGCTCTCGAAAACGACTTCTTGTCTGCCAGTTTTTTTTTTTTCTACCCGTCTATCAGGGGTTGCCGAATTGTACAGCTGCGCCGCCGCGGTGGTCTAGTGGCCAAGGTACTCGGCTGCTGACCCGCTGGTCGTGGGATTGAACCCCGGCTGCATTTTCGGTCGAGGCGGAAATGTTGTAGTCCCGTGTGCTCAGATTTGGGTGCACGTTAAACAACCCCTGGTGGTCGAAATTTCCCGAGTTCTCCACTACGGCGTCTCTCATAATCATATGGTGGTTGGGGGACGTTAAAGCCCACATATGGATATGAATTGTACTGCTGAGGTCGAGGGTTCGGCGTCCCTCAGCATCTCGATGAGAGCGAAGCGCAAGACCACTTGTTTGCTTCCGTACAGGTTAATGAATGTAGTGGCCAAAATTAATCCGGTCTAATCCCCTACCATTGCATACTATGGCGTTGGGAAGAAACGCGAATGGTGTGACATCTATGCGCTCCGCTGCTTGCTTTTCTCTTCAAGCGGTTGTATCATAGCTGACAATAAAGACACTACAATCATCCATGATAAGTTAATGGAACGACTTTAGTCTTTTTACTGCGCAGCCAAGACGAGCGCGCCATGAAAAAAAAATGCAAACAGCTTAGATTAACTTGCCGCATCAAAAGCAAGAGTTGGGCTAGTTAGTTTAAGGCCATATTGAAAGAGTGCAAGAGCTTGAAGAAAGCAACCAGTTGTCAGTCAGCGTTCGTGTCGTGAACTCTTTCTTTGTGCTTTTGTCTTTTACGATGTTCCAATAGGCTCGCCGCTCTGTTCGCGTTTCTTCCAATCGTCCCTGTATATCATAGTCGCGGGGTGCTTTTAGTGGAGCGAAATCCGCGCAGTAGGGTACTGCGCGTCTTTGTTGCGAGCTACTCGGCGCAACAAGCACTCCTGGCGGGCCTCTATGTGCTTTCTCATCGTCTCGTGGCGACGAGGGGAAACCGGGCGGGACTTGGCGTATGCGACGCAACGCCAAGCGCCAGCGCAGGATGTGGCGCTTATCTCCGAAAGCAGCAGCGGCGGCGACCTTGGCGTGGCGTCGGCGCCAACCTCGCCAAGTCGACGACGCGTCGTTGCTGTTTCGTGCGTGATCCGTTTCGCCGATGCGCTTATGCGTCAGCTCGTGGTGTTGAGTGAGGCTGCGCGACCTGAGAAGACTTGGATAAACTTAGCCGGCTTTGCTATCGCTCGGTTTTCTGGGAGCCTTCCTGAACGTTAGGTCCGGCGTTGCGCGTCTTTCGTTTTTTTTTTTCTTGGGGAGCGTCTGCCATTATGGACATAAGGCTTTGTTTACTTCTTATTCGTGGATTGGCATGATTTCTCGAGATTTCTGCCTAGTTGTCGGGGGGAAAGAATGCCTTGGAGTTCCGCGCGTGATCGTAATATACAGCAGGGTCGAGGAAAAATTTTATGTGTTCAGCCGTTGCGGCTTACCCATCCCGTTCTTCTTATTATTTTTTATTCAGTAGCTTGTTGGATTCTTTGAACAGTGTGCGAAGCATTGCGCGTGCGTTGTAAGTGCCGACAAATAGCGGATACTTATGGTGTATGTTACTTGGCAGTATCAAGAAAATATTATAGTATCAAGAAAATATATCCCTCCCCAAAAAAAAAATGAACGTCCTCGGGAAACGGAGAATACAGGAAAGTGGCTAGTCTACGAACTGTTTATTCACGAAAGCGATGTTCAAGTATAAGCCCTCATTCGGTCACGTGTGGTCACATCATAGTAGCACACTGAAATTCATGAAGGGGAGACCGGAATGGTGTGCGTGACGTCACATTATGAACAGTGTGCACCGAACAGTATGGAACATGTTCGCCATATTATTGCGATAGCAATTATACGGACACACACACACACACACACGCGCGCGCGCGCGCGAGGGGGGAATGATGCATTAGCCTCCTCTTTCTGCGGAGCGAACATTGCCTTTCTGGCCGGGTTTGTCTGCGCGCGCGCTTATCTTGTGAACGAACAAAGGGTGGGGGAGAGGGGAGCTTATGGTTGCCGCGCTATCGCGGCAACGATCGGCGCGCGCCTCTTTCCCCCACTGCAGAACGAGCTTCTACGGGCGGCGCTCTCGACACGAAAAACCTGTGCCAAAAGTGTACCCGGAGTGGCCATCCACATGCAGATTCACTCTATATACACATAACTGCCACCAGCGGCAGCACACGACGTACAGCCCTTAGTACCAGCGTGCGCTGCCCACGGGAGGCGCTTCTCATTAACGCCGCCGCTACTGTTGTGGTTATCTACTGTGGCCGCGCCGCAGGAAACTTGGTTACTTATAAGCGCACGTTTACTACAATTAACATTGCTCTTAAACGTGCTAGCCTTGCTTCGTAAAAAATTCGAATAAGTTGCTATCGCATTCACTGCTTCGCCCTTTTGGTGAAACTGATTTTTTCAGTACAGTTTTGATCAGCTTGCAACTCAAAGAGGGAAGAGGACCAAGAATGAAGGTAACACGCGCGCTGACTCTCAACTAAATGTTGTTATAAGAAGCGGCGCGAATAATTACAAAGGTCAATCAAGTCTCAGCAGAGTGACTGCGCATCTGCAGCAGTCATCCTGGTGACGTCACAATTCTGGAACACGTGGATCAAACACTTCCGCCCAGAAACAAGTAAACGCGTGTTCTGAAATTTTTACGCTGCTTGGGAGACTATGTGCACACGCGCACTCGCTCCGTTGAAGCTCGGTTGGCCTTTGTATTTATTCGTGCAGTTTCTTTCAGTAAATTTTTGTTGAGTCAGCACTCCTGTTGTTACTTTATTTCATCCTGGTCCTGGTCTTTTTTTTTTTTTGCTTTAAGCGCGCCGAAAATGAGCTATCATCAACTAACCTAGATTTTCTTTCTTGTATAGTACTGCTAGCAAGAGGGATGAACTGCGCGATGCTGACATGCTTAATTGCACTGTAACGATGCAAGCTGGAAATAAGGCAGCAAGATGGCTCATGTGACGTCAAATGAATGCTTCTTATGGCGTGCCATACCTGCACAACTTCATTTCATTCCAAGTTAACATTCACATCAATATCGTGGCTAAATAATGTACGTATGGCTTTTGTCACTAGTTTCATGTGTATTTTAGCATAAAGGAGTATATCTGGTTGGCATCAGGCAACTAATTACGTTCTCTCCCGTGCGTATGGGTTGTACAAAGTAAAAAAAAAAAAAAAGCCTGAAAGTTAGTCAAGCAACAATCGTCGTGTACTCGTTACCTTTCATTTCGATTCCCGAAGGGCTCTCTTGTCAGAGAAGTAATGCATTTTCTTTCATCATATACTTCAATCTCACTAACTGAGACAACTATGTGGAGCAGTTAGGTGAAGATAAAAAATTGACTAGTTGAAGACAATGCAAATGTGAATCTGTGGAAACTAGCCCCTTTTCATTACTTTACGCATATAGAGTGTTTTATTCTGTTTTTGCTTACGAGCTTGCGCTGTAGTAAGAGTATTCGCCGCACAAAGGTCTAGAAGGATCAGTGTTTGCTACACATGCTCAAACTAATAGTGTGGTCTTGGTGAGCACAAAGACATTATGGAACTGACTCGCATGGTGTTGTACCTCTGAAATGGCCTTCCAGTGATCTCTATGGATGCTCTGATTGGAAACCGGCGGTTCGTGGTTGGTCGCTATACTAACACATGGTAGAAACCCTGTAGTGGCCTCTCATCGCACGCTTCGGGCATCGTTTTGCAGCATCCACGTCGTTACCTCCATCTTACTCTCCTCTTTCCCTTCCTCAGACTAAAGTGCTTGGGTTATGGTCCCCCTTTTCGCACGGAAATTGCCAACATGTCTTTGAGAACTCTCTGGGCAGTGACGTCTCTTGCATTACCATGGGCTGTGAGGTGCCAAAGGCAAGTTGATGGCGTTGCATTCAGGCCACTTCCGAACCATTTTGTTGCTTCCACGAGCACATGTTGAAGTCGAGCACCTGACAACGTCTTCGGTTCCTTACGACCACATTTCAATCAGAGTGAAGCGCAGAAGTGTCTTTCTTCTTAGTCAGATTTATATTAAAGAATTGGTAGTCCAAATTTATCTCTACCTTTCCCATACAGGATACCTCATAACTTAACATGGAATAGGTGCGAATCTTTTTATTACTGTTTATTTATTTTTCTATATTGTCTGCACTTGTTGCCTCCTTAGACAGGGAGCCTGTATGACGAAGCTTAAGTTGACATTAAAACAGAACTGAAGTGAGCAAAGATTATGTAACTAGCAGAGCACTTGAGTGGGCGTTATTTCTCTCGATGTTTGTATCGCGTTCAATACTGCGATTGGGACATACTGCGTGGTCCCCGAGTTTCGGCAATCCGTGGAGCTGTCAGTGCTTCCAAAGGTTATCTGTCATGTTATAGTGGCCGCATTGGTGCTTTGCACTCTTAGTAATCAGCAGGTCCTATAGCAGCCTTAGTAGCCTGTAGGGGTCTTAGCAGTTTATAGTAACCTATAGGAATTTATACTATAGCAGTTTATAGTTGCCTTAGCAGTGTATAATTGCCACGCTGGTACCTCACAGTCTTGGGTACTAGTACCTGCCCATGGTTCCTCCTCGAAATGTTGTTGTCCGCATGGTCCTTGCACGTCGTAGTCGTTTCTCTGTTTTACAAACTTTACCATCGAACCTGGCCCTTCGTCATTTCTTTTTGCTGTCCAGGATGCTCGTCGCAGGGCCAGCGTCGCCTGTGTCCGCAGACCATCGGGAGAGGATACCCGGGGAAACCTTGTCTACTTAGTAAGCTCCTTCGACAAGCCAGATAAGAACAAACGTGGAATGGGAGCAGTACAGCCTCCATACCCTATTCAAAACTTGTCCATCGTTCATGCCCATAGTCCAACACAAGGGTGAAATTATGATCTAATATCTTCCATCATACTGAATATCGTAATGGACTATGTGGATGCATGCTTGGTGGTAATCTGCTCCCCCTGAGCGAGTAAGAAACCCTTGCCTCTATGTCCAAGTCCACTGAACATGTAAGTGAGGGAGACCACATCAACAGATGCACACTGTAGATGTCTTCTCCAGGACCGAGAAGCTTACCATATGCAGCTGTGTTTGTGGAATGCTGTTTTTTTGATATCCGTTTGGGCTAGGCAACTGACAGCTGCATGCAGACGTGTGTATATGTATATATATATATATATATATATATATATATATATATATATATATATATATATGGTGGGAAACTGTCCATCATAATGGTGGAGCGTGGTAAGGTGTGACGAAGGGATTTGTAAGAGGGCAGCATATATGACTGTTTTCCCCAGTCGAAACGACTCAAACCTATGTGAGGCAGGAACGTTAGCTGTGTGTTTGTAGTGGCTGATTGCTTGGTTATAAAGATGCTGCCAGCATCACGGTTTACACCATATATTTAGTCCTAAATCATCTATATACTCTCATGTGTAACATCCTGTAAATGTCTTTTCTTATTTCGTGTTGTTCATTGCATTTTTATGCTCTGGCTTTTTTGCCGCTTTCCACTTCTGTCCGTCCTTGTCTGTGTGTCGTTCAAATCTGCAGTGTCCTCCTGTCCAGCTTTTGAAACTGTCGCCATGGCGTCCATGTCAACTGCATCCTATGTGATTTTCTTCTGTGATCAAACGTCAAAATATTTAGTGTGGTCCTTTGTATTCGCTTCTCTAGTTTGCTTTTTGTGCATGTTAGCTCCTCTACCCTCTCTGTTCTTGTCAAAATCGTCAGACCTTCATTTGGAATGTAAGCTTGTCACACGTACGAGCACTTCATTGTGCGTATCTCTTGATGTTGTCTTTAAAGAAGTTCTTGAGCACCTTTTGTTTCTTGGTCAATGCCCCTGCTTTCATTGCCTCACATACAATCGATGAAAAATTACGCCCCAAGGATTTTTTTCGATTCCTGAACGTCAAGTCTGTATGAGTGTCTTTAACGCTTCATGGATGGTATTGTTGGTTCACGAGTGACACATGTGTGTCGCAACTTTGACTGAGGTGCAGTCAGGAAAGCCTAATGATCAACGGTTACGACGCATCTGGTATATTAAGGGACTTGCCTATCGTGTGTAAGCCGAACGAAAGTATAATGAAATTTATCGCTCCTCTAGCTCCTCTTTAGTTGGCCTGATGCCGATGAAAATCTTTGCTACCTCTCTAATTAAGCTTAAGAACTTTGAGCAGCCACCACCGGTAGGTTTATTTGCCCTTCATCGAACTTTGCCCCGCAAAAGCCATCTGAGCTCTGCGAGTACTGGTTCTGCCTATTGAGAGTAAAACGAGATAAGATTCCATATGCACAACTTATCAACGACGGATGCGCTTTACTCAGCCCATAAATAGCTGTTCATTCACCTCAGTTTTAATATACGCTTCATTGTACATATTACGGTAGAAAACTGCCATAAATATGCCCACATGCTGTGTTTACAGATAAATGGCAATAATTAAAAAGACGGAGGGCTTTTCTCTTTTTTTGTATATAGAGGAAGCTCCGTAAAAGTGCATAAAAAATCACACATATGTCTTTCTCTCTTCATTAGCATAAATTTAACTTAATTGCACTGATAGCTAAGAAGACACCGGTTTGGGGCAGTGGAGAGGCGTGCGCTGCCCTTTTTACCGTTCATGCCTACCGTTGTGACTGTGCACGTGGTACCACCTCAGCTTCAATGGCACTGTCACTGACTTGTCAAAAGTTGTGCACACTTTCTTTTTGTGCTCTGGCAACTCTAGTAGTCTCTCCCCCATTTTTTTTTTTGTCCTGATACTTTGTATGTGTGGACCACCCGCTCATCGAGTGAAGTGTTCATGCTATTGTGAACTTATGGTGGTTCTCTTTCTTCCTGTTCACTTAAACACATGCTGCCTCAGATGCCGAAAGGCATCCTTCGAATGCCTAGGAAATGAAATGGTAAGTGGCGCCACCTGGGCTATGTCGGCGCATCTTGCACATGCGAACATGGCTTTCTTGATTAGCTTCGGTAGAGCAGCGGCACACTATCGGTGCTAATTACGGAGGTCTCGGTGCGAACTTAGCGTGCAGTGTAGCGTTATAACACGGCCATTTCAGCGCTACCCAGGTGTAAACGAGTCGGCATGCTATCAGAAACTTTACAGTCGCATCGTGGTTAATGAGCCATCAATTTTGCAGCATTGCAATTAAACAGATATATTTCCATTATTGCGATGAGGTCATTGCTGTGGTTTTTGTTTGTTGGTTGCTTTGACAATTCGATGCAGAGCTGGCCATTAGTGCAGTTAGCAGTGTGTTACCGTCTACCGACACTGCCTACGAACGGTCACGCATGCGTGCATTCTGGATAATGACTAGTTTCTTCTGCAGTGAACAGATATGCTAGCGATATGCCTTACTACAATTTGGATCACAATGCGTGGCTGAGTTTTCTGCTATCTAATTGATTGTACACTCTTGCGTAATTGAATTCGCCTTGCTGCTAGCGGCATCTGATGTTGCATAACTTTTTGCGTGGGCGTCAACAGGGTTTTGTCTTCTAAGTGCAAACCTGTGTTTCATAGATTGAGGCGGGAAAGAGTGGTACAGGTGGTGATGTAGCTAGGAGGTGGGCAGGGAGGAGTATCTCTTGTGCACCGGCTTCCGGAGGCCAATGTGACAGGCTAGAAGGGTTCTCGCGAACATCTTCGAAAAGATGGCGTGCTTTGCTGAGTTAAAAGGGCGCTTTCTTTTTCGTTATTTTACTGGCGATGCTCACACTCGTGCATTGTATAGGGGAGCTGGTTAGGTGTCCCCAATGTGACTAGCATCTGTTGCTGCTCTGCGCGTCCCCTACCCTGCAGGACTCCCGGGGCCGGCTGTTTAGCATCCCGGGCGGCTCAGCGGGCAGTTCGTCAGTGCCAGGCCCCGTGCGTGCCCTGCGAGCCCTCAACCTGGGTCCCCGCCGCTGTTCGCTTCCAGCGCCCCACGCCGTGCTTCTGCCTACGGCACAAGAGGCCGACGCGGCGCGAGCCGCCGTCGACGCCGCGGCCTGCTGCAAGTCGTACGTATGCTTGATCAATGGCATAAATATATATAATCGCAAGGCACAAGTCTTGCCATGGCGGCCATTTTATATTTGAGAAATTTCGCTTTTATTTGCTTTTATTTTTTATCAGCGTAATACTGACGTCTTCTGCTTACCTTTTGCGGACTCCTGTTGAGCGACGAATGCTACCGCTACGCCCACAAGCGTTGCGTACAGTATGTGCTAATTCTCGACTATTTGCTTGTGCCTTTTGTGTATCAAATAAATTTTGCCTTGTGTTGAACCTGTGCTTTTATTGTTGAGGTAAGTTTTAATAAGTAATTCTCAAAACTTGCTGTTAGTTGCTGGTGTGAGAATCCCGATTTGCGGCCACTTCCTTCTCTTTTTCGCTCTGTACGTTTTTCTGGAAAGTTTTTCCTGTGCAATTCTCGCACCCCCCCAACTTTGCATCGGTTTTCCACCAAAAAAAGTGCGAGGATTATGCGAGTAAATACGATATTTTACCTAAGACACGCGGCTGCCACGATCTTGGGCTGTTAAGCCTATGTTTTTTTGTTTTTGTATATCGCAATGTGAATTAATAGGGTCATGACACATCGCATGCTCAAACTTAATCGTTTTCATTTGTATGAGTCTACTATAAGGCAGTTGGTTTAGCTGTTAAAGACAAGAAACACAAAGGTTAACAACCCAGCATATCGGCGCTGAAACCCCTCTTTAAAGTAGTCTAGACGATGCTTCAAACAGCAATCTCAAGGAGCAACACATGCAAGAGGTGTCCCTCTCACCCTGAACGCAGGGGCTCAGTACCCCAATGCCCCCCTTCCCCCCTCCCTATAATTCATAAGGGTCCTCGACTCCACATCTCTGACCTCATTTTAATGTGACACACCACGGAAGTGTCTTGTTGTTAATTAGTCCAAAGTGTCCAATTAGTCCAAAGCCATTATCATGATGGCCAAATGCCAGAACATATCCATGTGCCTATATTTGAAAGCGTATTAAAGAACCCAATGTAGTCGAAATTTTATCCAAAGTACCCTGCTATAGCATTCAACATAATCATGGTGATATTTTCCCCCTCAAAATTATAATAGTTATTAATAATCGTAGTATCAAATTTTGGGCGACCTGTAAATCCTGTAATTAAACAGTACAGAAGCAAAACAGACAAAAAAATAAATAAATAGACGAGTGCTGCAGGGTGGGACAGGCAAGTTTGGGATTTGGTACAAAGGGACTCGTGACAGCCACGACACATGGCTGGAGTTTGCTTGTGGTAGCTGTTAACATGTCCCATTATTCAATGGCCTCTTAGCTGTTTCAATGAATATTTTGAGTTTTGTCTTTCGCTATTCCTTCTCAAATTCACACTGGTTGTCTTGCGGTATTGCAAGCCTAAAATTGTTGCTTGCAGGTCAATGAATTCTTTGTCTCTTGCTCTGCTTAATAAACGTGCAGGATGGATTTGTAATGACTAGCCCATTACCTATTTTGTGCACTGAACGAAGTTATGTCAATCATCATTCGTAAATGTCCACAATTTTCCGCAGGGAGTGTCATGTGGAGGAGGACACTGTGGGATCTGCAGCTAAAGCCGATGGTTCACACCCCCATGGTGCAACCAGTGGAGACCACGGAGTTCCCAGCTTGTCTGCCCTTGAGCTCAGTGGCCATGTTACCGAAGAAAGGTGAGGCAATTCACTTACTGTTCAGCGTTCCATACATTCCTCATAAGGTAAGAAAGATTCGCTGGTGTGCGAGTGCCTGCCCAACACACTCTTATGGGCACTTTTTATGCAAGGCTCCGTAATTTCTTTTTCGTTACTTTTCTGTTTCTCTTTTATCCTCCTTTCCTCTATCTCTTCCCCCTCCCAAAAGATTAGGTAGGCATAGCCTACTAGGTGGCAGTTGCCAGCTTGCTATATCTCCCTATTTCTTTGGTGTTCTTTTGTATTTTTGTGTATATAGAAGAACTTTGCAGCTCATGGCTACTGAAAACAACCTATGTTCTTTTGTTAGAGAGTAATGTACTCTTTTCACTTTCAGTATTGTGGTTATTTCTGCTCACGAAACATTCTTGGTACTTGCATCTTCATATTGCTTTATTTTTGTGCCATTTTAACTTGAAAATGCTTGATGCCATAGTCCACCACAGCTTCATTGACATATTTCCACCAAGCATATGAGGTTGCAAAATATATGCCAACATATCACAATTAAAAAACAAGAAGTTTCGTCACTGGGAGACAAACCTGCGGCCTGCCTTTGCATATTGCGAAACTACTTGGCCCCAACCAGACGTTCTTTGCAGTACTAACGGTGAGCTATTTATATACATTGTTTACTGTCGGTGGTACTCGGAGCTCAGTGGCTTCCACGTGTTCTCGTTATGGCTAGCAAGATGGCTCGATGGGCCCGAGAGTGCGCTTTAGGGGTTCTTGCTTTGTACTATGTGCTGTGCGTGCACTTATCATTGAGGTTCACATTTTAGGTGTACAATTGTGTTCCACAAAAGCAGAAAGTTAGAGATAATTTAAAGTGTTTACCACTGTTCAGTTCAAGGTTGAATTGGTCTTGAGCGTATCTTTGAGAGATATGTCATGTTGTGCTGATATTTCACGCTCACCCAAAGGTCACGAGATCTAATCCCAGCCACAGCAGCCACGTTTCAATCAAAGCAAATGCCAGAGATGAGTGCACTTGAGTATAGTTATCCGTTAAAGATATTTGTGGAGCCCTCTTTCTAAAACGGTGTATCATAATGTTATGGTGTTTTTCAGGCATTAAACCCGGACAATAAAAATGTTGTGGTCCGAAAACTTTACCCCCCTTCTGTCCACTCCGGTCTGAAACTAAAAATAAGCTCAGAACAGTTAAAAGTTTACTTTTTCAGCGATGGCTTGTAGCGCAGGGAGAAACATGCGTGTGAACAACCACAAAAGTGGTTGTCTAGCTGTGTCCAACCACAAACCTCTGGGGCCGTCTTTTGTGCTCAGGAGGGGCCTGACAACTGGCTGCAAAGAGTCAAAGTATATGTCAGGTAAAAAATGTGAAGTGATGGTAAAACCAATCTTTTATGATCAGTAAACCAACAAGTAAGGCTAGTGTCACTCGTGTCTCTACAGCACAATAATAAATAAACTCGTATGTATATCGTTTGTTTTTCTTCAACTGTCGGTGCCCCATTTCTATCTTTCAGTTCACCTCTCCAAAATGGTGTGCTCGAGGAATTGGTGGCTGCCACCGTTCAGGACACCTTGGAGCTATCAGAGCGGCTGAATGGCATGGAGGATATGGATGTGGATGAGCTTCGGGCTCGCGTCGAAGAAGATGAGGAAGGGAATCAAGAGGGCGATGGAGAGACAGAAGGCGGCAACACCAGGGAGGATGCTACCAACATTGACCTGCTTCACTGGGCAGCCAATGTGGTCGTCAGGGTGAAGTACTGGTGAGTGGTACCATGCTGTAGTGGGCTGTGCTGTTGATGATGAGACAACGTTCAGTACGGAGTACTGAAGTATTTAAATTCAGACTTGACACCAAGTGTTAAAGAATGTGAAGTGTAGCGCAAACCATTGCATGAATTGTAGAATGAGATGAACACCTCGTGTAGGGGATGCATTAGGCACGTGTGTTATGTTGTTATCATTCAATAGGTGGATGAAGTGAAGGCTTGGTTAGTACATTCCTGCCGGGTTGATGGTGACCATATTTATGGACAGTCCTTTATTGTGTCGTAGAACAGCAGTTAAGGTTGTGGCCAGAGTAGGTTCATCCTCGAGATTCGTTTTCAGCCAGGCCTGGCTTATTGCCAGCACACAAAGCTTTTACAGACACAAATACAGTGGAACCCCGATTATGTATGTTTGAGGGAAAAAGGCAAAACTGCCGTATAATCGAAAAAATAAGTGTATAGTCAGACACTACATCTTGGCCAAAAGCTGGTACAACCCACCTGAATAAGCTCACAGGACGACTCTGTTTTTATCCAAAAGGGTGAAACAAATTATTTCTTGAAATGATAGCTATTCATTCAATTGAAGAAAGAGTAAGCCAAACATACAAAAATTTAAATCAAAAGTGGATCTTCTTTCTGATCAATAGAGTTCGAAAATGGCTTGCACGTAAATATAAAACAAAAAACTGTTGGCTGCAGCCTTCCATCAAAACATTAAGATACAGGGTCATCGGCATCACATAATGGTGACGGGGCGCATTTTGCAGGAAGTGTGCATTAAATGTTTTGATGTTGCATTTGTTCTGTTGTGAAGAGCAGTTGATGCGCCACTGTTATTATGAGCAAAGTTATTTTACACACTGCACCACTTAATTTCTACTTGCTGAAGTCCTGAGACAGTACAGCAAACAAAGTGGCATTTCATTTCAAGTTTCAAGACTAGCTCAAGCTTCTCCGCGTATATAAAGCTTGTCTTGGTAACAGCCCTGCATACGCATGCAACCGAGGCATATCCACAAGTGGCCTTAAAGCCAGGAAAACTGGATCATGGGACCAAATGAACCACTAGGAGAATAGATTGTTGAGTCCATAATTGAAGAATAATACTATGTCGTCCTACAGCACCATCAACCGAGGGCAATAGAAAACACGTTCACTTTCGGCGTCATCTATCGGCTAACAGATTAACCAGTCGCGGCTCGTCACGGCCGGTCTCGAGGCGCGCGCTCACCTCCAGACTGGTCGTGGCGGGTCGACAAGCGCTGCTGGATCTCGCTATGATAGCACCATTGGTGCTGTCTGCAGTGCGTCTTCTGCAGAGAACAAATCAAGTATGATGTGCGAGCACACTATACAAGTAAAAGCACTGTCTCTCGGCTTTTGCGAGTTGCGCTTCGACAAAACAAGAGATGTATAGGCGAGAAGAGTGCACTCAGGTGAAGGCATGATTGAACGCCCATATCCCTCCTTATCAAGTCATATCCCTCCTTACTTCGCATACACACAGTCACTGTTTAGTCGAGTGGAATCGCGACCATCGTCTTCTTCATGTTCACTCATACTTTTGGAGAGACAGAGATGCTCAAATCACTGTGATTACTCGCGTAATCCTTGCACTCGCATGATTCTCGCACCCCTCACATCGGCCAACAAAATTAAGATTTCTTTTTTTCCTCGAGCAATTATCGCACCCCCGAAAATTGCCGCAATAATGTCGTCTGCTCCTTCCAACCATTGATGGTGATAGCGCGCACCATCTGGCGCCATCTCTTAAGCATCAAGCGTACTACCGTATACACGCATGTAAGGGCCGCACCCGTGTAAGGGCCGCATCCCGTTTTTAAGAAGCACATATTAAAAAAAAAAGTTGCATGTAAGGGCGGCATCCGCACTTTCCTTGCCCCATACTTATTCAAAATGCGCGCGCGTGTGTGAGCTACTAGGCATTGTCAGTAGATGGCGTTAGTGAACGCACTTATCATCAGCATATATTACGTCATTAAAATAATTTGTTGGTTTTCTTCATGCTAATATGTTCATGAAGTTGGCTAAAATTTTTAAGTTTTTTCAGTAGTGTTCCCGCCAACTAAAGGTTAAAGCGGGATTTTATCTTTAACTTCTGACACTTCTATACAAACGTGCTATCCATATCGGCATTAGCATCACCAACTTTGGTATTTGTGCATTGTTCGGTTATTGTGCTGTTCAGCCTGCCATGTGCTGGAGATTTGCGCACCGTTGAGTGACTCTGGGACTCTAGCTAGTTTTCTGCGGGACGTTTACGTTTTGGCACGATGGGCAAGCAGCTGAATAGCTATACAGCTGGCTATAAGTTGAAGGTGATCGAGTTTGCTCTCGAGCACGAGAAACGGGCCGCCGGCAGAAAATTTGACGTTGACGAGAAGTGTGTTCGACGTTGGTGCGCTCAGAAGAAAGCCTTGCAGAACACCAACATCAAAATGCGCGCTTTCCGAGGAAAACAGTGCAAGTATCCTGATTTGGAAGAGGAGATGCTCCGCTACGTGACTGAGGTGCGGAACGATGGTTTTGCGCTCACTAAGGACATGCTGCGCACGAAGGCACTAGCCTTGGCACGTGCGAAAAATATACCGGCCGGGGATTTCGAGGCTAGTGCTGGCTGGGTGCGAAGGTTTATGAAAAAGGAAGGGACTCTCCTTTCAGCGAAGGACCACGCTGTGCCAGCGGCTGCCAGAAGACTATACCGATAAGGTGCTTAGTTTTCACAAGCATGTCATCGGCCTGCGCCATCAGCACAAATATCTGTTGTCCCAAATAGCGAACGCTGATCAAACTCCTGTGTGGTTTGATTCTCCCGAGAACTACACAGTCGAAGTAAAAGGCAAGAAAAGTGTCGCCGTGCGGACCACCGGTGCTGAGCGCCAACGCTGCGCCGTGATGCTTTGTGTGACCGCGGACGGGCGGAAGCTACCCCCGTAAGTTGTTTTGAAAAGGAAAAGAATTCCCAACGAAGTTTTCCCCAAAGGCATCATGGTTAGAGCCCACGAGAAGGGATGGATGAACGATGATTTAGTGCTTGACTGGGTAAAAAGTGTTTGGCAGAACAGACCGAGAGCTTTGTTGGCCAAACATTCACTTTTAGTGTTGGGCAGTTTCCGCGGCCACCTTACCGATAAGGTGAAGGAGCAGCTGCGCCGTGTCGGCACAGACATGGCCGTGATTCCAGGCGGCCTCACAGGAATATTGCAACCATTTGATGTGAGCGTGAATCGACCGTTCAAAGTTGAATTCCGAAGACTCTACACGGAATGGATGGCAACCGGCAACCATGAGCACACGCCGACTGGACGGCTGAAGAGGGCACCGCTTGTTACTGTTCTCGGTTGGGTATTGTCGGCGTGGAGCTCGGTGTCGACGGACATTGTGTCCCGAAGCTTTAAGGTCACTGGGATATCCAACAGCCTGGATGGCACCGAAGATGACTGTTTGTGGAATGATGGTGCTTCACAACACAGCATCTCGGACTCCGAGTCAGAGGACTCGTCGAGTGACAACGATTAAGCACACATGCGGCATACTGCAATAAACGCTCTTCGTTCGCTAACTGGTACATTGTTTTTAGTTCACTTAAAAAAAAAAGTCCCGTGTAAGGGCCGCACCCTGAAAATTGGCCCTCATTTCCTGAAAAAAAAGTGTGGCCCTTACACGCGTTTATACGGTATTATTGCACAGAGATTCAGTCCAATTCAAGCCAAACCAAAGTGGCAAGTGCGCCAGATTTTATGGTTGAAAATGTTTTTAAGAAACGTTCTATCAGCAACTCGCTGTATGGCACGGAAGACAACGCAGTGTGGGAGGTGGCCAGCGACAAACTCTCATCTTTAGAAGACAATGGTGCTTCGTCTGACGAATAGGAACAGTTGCGATGGTGGTTGAGGGGAGCTCCGACGATCGGAGTGCGGTGCGCTCAATTCGCAAATAAATGTTGTTCGGCAATTTTGGGTTGTTTTCCTTTCTTTTCTTTTTCGATAACCTGAACTTGGGGGTCGACCTATATTCCCACTCGACCTATAGTCCGGTTTATACGGTACTTCTCAAAGCTTGTTATATTAGTTGCTGGTGTGAGAATCACGATTTGCGGCCAATTTGTTTTGTTTTTCGCTGGGTACGTTTTTTGGAAAGTTTTCCCCGCCCAATTCTTGCACCCCCCAACTTTGCATCGATTTTCCGCCAAAAAAAGTGCGAGAATAATGCGAGTAAATATGGTATAAGGTTATGGCGAGGCAAGGTCGTTCTCAGGGTTTTCCTCGAGCGAGTGGCACGATAAAATATAATTTCTATCTTTATTCACAATGCAGGGGAGATAACATAGGTGAAGCTGAAGGATATTTATGTGAAAATTTTCATCTCTGTTCACTGCAGAACTGTATTGCTGCGTATCAATTTCTTGAAAACGTATTGATTGGTGGCTTGTGGAAATTTTCGAGAGTATCACACAGAGTATCACTTAATCACACTTTGTATCATTCAGTGATAAACCACAATCACGACTTCACCTGAGTGTATCCCTCTCACCTATACATGTCTAGTTTCGGGCTTTCACGAGTATACTGGGCTCCCACACCACACTCAATTTGTTCGCAGCAGATGACATGCTGCAGGCATTGCAGGTTGCACTATCATAATGGGAGCGTAATCCAGTAGCGCTTGTCTACCGGCCGTGGCTGGTTATTTTGTTCACAGATAGATGACGCTGATAGCGAACGTGGTTTCTTTCGCTGTCGGTTGATAGCGCTGTAGGCGGCCTCTGCAGAGCAGTGTTCCCTTTCACTCGTGTTGCCTTTCACAAAAAACGACAGAGTACCCGTTTCTCCTTTCTTTTTTCACTAGCAATCTACTGCAGGTCAGTTTTTCATCTCCACGCAAAAATTTGGTCGGTGTTAGATTCAAATACGAAATCAGGTTTTTTTTTTGTTTTTTCGTGGACTGTCGTAACAAGTCGTCATAAAATGCAGCTTCAGGGTAAAGTTATGTCGTATAACAAAGGTTTTTAATACATTGTTTCTAGTGAGCTTTTGCCAAGAACGAGTTAATTCGTCATAAAATGCAAGTCATCACAAAGTACAGTAATGAAATCGATTCACTAAAGAGCAAAGTGCAATTCATAGCCAAGTTTTATAATACATGAAGCACATATCAGCAAAATAAATTAAATATATGGTACCTTTAATGTTCTATTGTTCTGTTTGAGCATGTACCTCATTTACACCTAATGTACGCTATGTGTAGTGTTGATCCTCTGAGTTAACACTGTATGCGTGTTATTTTTTTTTCTCACTATGTTCAGTATTGGATGCTATGGATTACCGGCAAAGCTGCCGCTCACCCTTAATAACACATATTGTTTCAATATGGAACATTCTTGGTTCCTGCAATGTTTTCGTTTATTTTATGAGCAAAGCTCCTTAAGGTGGGGTTCGTTCTCTCCTGTGCAATAGTATGCTCTAACAGTCACTTCTAGTTAGATTTAAGAATTGTTCACTAGATGGCATCGTGTGTATATGTCCTTGGAAATATCGCTAGATGGCATTAGTGGTTTTCAAATAATTGATGTATAAAGAGGATAGATGGCGCTGCTATAATAAAAAATGCACAGCATATCCACGGAGTGAACGATGATGAGTGGGGTGAGGCATCCGTCTGTCGAAATGCATGCTCCAGTTTGATAGAATTGAACGGATCGACAGACACATATGGACGGACAGACAGATGCTTTGCTCCACTCAACATCACTCATTCCGTGGATATTCTGTGAATATTTTGTTGAAAACATGTTTTAATGTCTATGCAATGTATTGTGGGCTGCAGTATATTGCCACAAGCACTTCTATTTTCATGTAACTGACCCATTCACATATAATGGGTGCCCTTGCATTGCAGTGTGCCTAATTGTCAAACATTCCTAATATTTCTTATCATTCTGTTTGGCTTGAACACAGAACGTGAACAGTAAAGTTTATTATGGAGCTAACACCGCCACAAACAGTAAGGCTGGAATCTTCCATAAATCCCAACATGCTTCACCACATAATCACAATACAGATGGTGGATGCTGTGATTGCTATTGTCACTGTGGAGTGTTATTCGCTAGTGCTTTGACATTTAATTGGCCGGGCATACATTTCTTGCAGGTTGAACAGAAGTCGTCAGGTACTGGCGGGGCGCAAGCGATTGGCACCAGTGACTGTCCAACGCTTCACAACTGCCCGCTACTTCCTTAGTGGCTTCTTAGTCACCGCAGCCCTAGTGACTGCCCTGGTCGTGCTCCTGCCAGGCGTGCCACCAAGTTCTGCAACACGAAACGATGTTGCCGACATGATTGAGCTCTGGCGCGACCTATGCCGCTGGGGACCGGATCTTGTGACGCTGCGGCGCGGTGATCGTTCACCGCCAACGTAATTTTCAGGACTTCAGACATTTCTTCCTCTGTCGATGTCTTTCTCGTGGATGCTCTGCAAAGTGTGCATAGTTGCTACGAGAATGTCTAGACACGAGCACCTGTGATGTGATCTTTTCAGATCATCCTCTTTTGTTAGTGTGTGTACATTTCAGTTCATACATTGATGTGTCACAGGACCAAACTTACAAAAAAATAGACTGGTACAGGTTAGATTTACAAATGGCTCTTCGTTGTTTCATGAGATGTAGATAGTTGCTGCTAAGTAGCAGTGACAAGTCGCTGTCATTTTTTAGAAAAACTTCTTTTTCTTTTTGTCTGTGTGTATGTGTGTGTATGTATGTTTGTGTCAGTATTTTCTACGCAATACAACTTCCCAGGAGCACGCTTCAAAGGAAGGTCAAACAAAGTGCTGCAGACTACATTGGCTAAATCGGCAGACCTCTGAAGTGTTCACGTGAATGGTGGCACGACACACTCATAATTCATAGATGTGTGGCCCATTGTGTTACCAGTGCGTGTAAACACTACATTTAAGTTTCGAAAATTTTGGCAAGTCCGTGCCTACATAAGACTCAGCAAACCTGTCTGAAGACAGTTGTGGCTCAAACCTGGTCACACAATTTTCAGGCCCCTGCAATGTCCCAGGATCTTGAGTCTAGCCACGTCATACACGCCTGGCAAGTACTCATGCTGGCAATATCTCAATGAACGTTGTGCGTCATCATTGGTTCTACCACCTTGCCAATTCATTGCCAGTCTTTGCAAACGGTCCTCTTCAACTCAAGGAGAGTTCCATTTTGAGAGAACAAAGTTTACAAAACGTAGCAACTTAAAATTCGACTGCCACTCTACAGGCTTGCGTGTGCAGCTTGAAAACCATTGTATGCTGGCAGTTTGTCGTAATGCTGTCATAGAATCTGTTTTTGCTTTTTGTTGCAGTAGTTTTTGGGAACCGAGTGCCATGCGTGTGTATTATTTCGTCATGTGCAATACTACTTTTTTTTTATCTCAAGCAAGAGATGTACATTTTTTTGTACAAAGCCTAGTATGACTACACCTTGTTCACATTTACTGACCTGTTCCAACGAGTTGATGTGTGAAAAGTATTCGCACTTGTGTGACTGTTAATAGTTTGTATTTATATATAGTTCTGTTTATTGCTGTTACAAGCTTTACGAGATCATAAAGGTTTTGTAAAGTTTTATTAAGTGACCAGCCCTAAATTTGGGTTGAATTTTAGACATTTTAAACTTTAGTGTTTCTTGTGAGCTGAAAAAGAAAATGTTCATTTTTAAAGATTTATCTAGCAAACCACTTCAGTTTAGCTTTTCCAAGAAGGAAAGTATGTTATAGAAGCCTATTTCAAGTTTTTGTGTTCATGTTGTTTTCTGTTTGTTTTAGCTGAAAATAAATTTACTTCTGTGTTTGTCATAAGATCCTTCACAGTTTTTGTCTATTCATACTGCCACCCCAACAAATAGTTAACACAGGGGTAGCAATGATGCAGTGAAAAAAACTAGAAGTGTTACGATTTCCTGACAGGACGTAAAAGTTAAAGAGCATAAGTGGTACTGGAGAAATCACTCTCGGTATTGTCTGGAAGTTACACTGAGCACTGACATATGTGCAAATTGCCAGCACACATGTGCTCAACAGATATCTGGTGCCAAAGCAACCCAAGAACCTACCCTCAATTTTCGACGCGAAAGTGTTTTTGGTCGGGGGTCTATCATGGCTTTGGTGACTTGCTTTTGTTACTGAAAAAAATACTCGCCATTGAAAAGCAAAGAAAAAAGTTGCGTCAATGGGAGTCGAACCCACGACTTAAGTCGGCAACAACAGAAGCTGCATGCTACCTACTGCGCCCCGACCACATGCTCTGGCAGCTTTACAAACATGCCTTTTATATTTAACACTGTCCTTTCAGTGCTCTTGATAAAGAGAAGTAAATGCATCATGACTGTAGCACCTGCGATTAGTTCTTCACCCCTCGTGACGTGAGAGAAAACTCTAGGAGGCCTTCGTCATACAGTTAACATAAAAGCATACAGCAGACATAAAAGCAGACCACTGAGTAGAGAGTGCGAAGCGTTAATCACTGAGTCACGAAGGAGAACCTCCTTCAACAATTCAACATCAAGCTGTCTATATCTATATGTAAAAATATGTAAAAAAATATATATGAAAGTGCGCGTTGGCGCGCACTTTCATCTCCCACGCGTACTTTGCGCCGCAGAAAAGAGAGAGGTGACGCTCTTTCGCGGTGGGGAGGAGCGTAGTATGCCTTGGCTGGCCTTCGGCTTTTATTAGAATGATTCTGTTGTAGTTACCCGGTGCACAAAGGTCACTGCAATCGTTGCACAGTCTCCGTTAGCGAAAAGAATGCGCTTTTTAGAGACAGCGAAGTAACAACCGAGACGGGTATTCACGTTAATCAGTACCTGTGAGTACGCTTTGTGCGTCATTTGTGCGTGAGAAACGTGGGGCACGTTTCGATCTGCCTGCCATTCTGCGTGTGACCTTCCAATTTGTTGCTATCGCGTTCATTGCTTCGCCTTTGCGGCAAAGCTGTGACTTTTGTTCCCTGACCCACTCTGCTCTCGTCTTGTCACGTCAGGTAACACCTATCGTTATCCCTTTCATTGTTCGCTGCATCACCCTCAATTTAATTTGAACCCCCTTTGTGAGCCTACAGGTTTATGCTTGATAGATATAAGTATCCGTAATATGCAGCACTTTACCCTAACTCCTTATTACCTGATGACCTGATTACGAAGCACTTTGAGTAACTTGAAAGGACTTAAGAATAATCTCGATCCCCCACCTGGTATCTATCAACAAAAACCCAAGTTGTGTTTGTGAGCTTCACCTTCAGCAAAATACGACAGCCGTGGATGACCTCAGGAGTCATGTATCCAAGCAGAATAGATATGACCTTGAACAGTCTTCGTTCGGTCATTAAGAAAATACGAGTATAATATGTCCTACAAGTTCGTAGCAGAGGGAGATGAATTGGCAAGTTATATACACAAGTGACGTCAAAGTGTGCTAAATTAACCAATTTCGTTGCTTGGAGCCCCGCCGCGGTGGTCTAGTGGCTAAGGTACTCGGCTGCTGACCCGCAGGTCGCAGGATCAAATCCCGGCAGCGGTGGCTGCATTTCCGATGGAGGCGAAAATGTTGTAGGCCCGTGTGCTCAGATTTGGGTGCACGTTAAAGAACCCCAGGTGGTCTAAATTTCCGGAGCCCTCCACTACTGCGTCTCTCATAATCATATGGTGGTTTTGGGACGTTAAACCCCACATATCAATCAATCATCATTTCCTTGCTCGGATACCACACATCACTTTTCTGATATGATACGGGCGGTATTTTCTTTACGGCAGCTATTATCTTGCTTCCAGCTTCCTTTCTCTGTGTGTGATTCATGATAACACGTTTGAATAACCCGTGATGTGGTTGGTAAACACGCTCGGTTAAGCATGTTCCTCAAAAAAGGCCGAGACATTTTTGTTATCTCGTTTTTTTTTAAACTGAAGCTCGAGCTTGAGAACCACACTGCATCAAGTACCACCGGCGCCACCAACCGGATAGGCGATCGTAGATATTACCCTTGCTTTTTCTTCTCGTCTGGTACTCGCTTTCAGCATGACCTCCGAATGTACGCCGAAAACTTCTGTCTAACCTTTTGATTTGTCGGCGCTGCCAAAACGAGTGACGGACATCTAGCCCTCATCGAATGCGCGGGGAGACGTAGATCTTATTGAGTACAGCAGTTCAGCATTAAGGATAGTACTATAAACTTGCGGCAAGGCGGCAGTTTTGGTAAGACCGTTCCTGTGGAACACGTCAGTGTGTTGAGCAGCCGTGCTTCAGCGTCGGAAATGACAGCCCAGGACATGGACGTGTTGTTCCGCCTCGTATCCATGGCGACGGACTCGCAGCTGTACACCCTCGACAACGTGAGGTTTCGGTGGCTTCCGTACATGAACGGGAGGCGTAGTAACACTATGGCCGTCAGGGCGCTCCGCAAAGCGGTTGAAAAATGCCCCGTCCGCCAGACCCGACTCGAGCGCCTGGCCTTTTTCTACTGCTGGCTGTCGCCGCTGCAACTTCTGCGTCCCTGGACTCTGATGAGGTTCAGCGCGTGGGCGGCAAGTGCGAACTACAGCCAGATGGAGCTGCTGAAGCACATTGACAACGCCATGAAGATCCTCGGCCTCAGGACAACGTTTATGGGGACAGACGCAGTAACGTCGGTCCACGGATGCATTATGGTCGAAGATACCGAATCGAACGCCCCGGCGCACGTGGTCTGCATAAGCCAGTGGCACCGCATGCCTTACTTGGCGGTGTACGCTCCGTCCGAGAAGATTCACTCGGCAATCTCGGTCGTTCTCGCCGCGGTGATGGACTGCGACCCCACGCTCTTGGTGTGCGGCATCTACGAAGACCTCGGCTCGGCCCACACCGCAGCTCTCCTCGATGCCACGAATCGGAGCTACAGCTCAACGATAAAGGTGGACAAGAGACTGCGGGAGAATAATCTACAAGCGACAGTGCTGCAGCGACGTGGCAACGAAACGAACTTGAAGTGAGATAGTGCGTTTAGATTATTGAACTCTTTTTTTTAACCTGACGTAACACCACTTGCATTAAGCTAATAACTAGTTTCGACTCTCGCGTTGCTTGCGCTGTGCGGTCGTCGCTTTTGTGAGGTCTGTGTTGTAGCTGTGTTAGTTTACAGTGTTACAAAGTCGTTGACGGTGGAAATGAGGAATTCTGGGTAAACTAATGTGCGCAAATACAGACAACGACACTACAAGTTTTACTGAAATGAGAAGCTTTTTTTTTATTTTCGTAGAACACTGTCGGAGAAGTTGTATGCGTTTTCGCGAGAAAGAATTTTTCAATACTTAAAAAAAATACTTGTTTTACTTCATATCAATTACCAATGGTGATACGCTTGGCGATGACAGCTGCGTGTGTGTTGTTCCGAAGTCTGTTTGAACTAGCTGAAGCCTTAGATATAATCTTAGTTCTGTCAGGGCTGCGTTCTTTCTGTAGGATTACTCTGCTTCTTTCACTCTTTATGCAAGTAACCTTCTTTTTTTAATCTCAACACCATCAACATTGTCTTGAAGGGAAATAAATTATTCTTACGAGATGTTATCATGCCAGCGATAATTTTCTGTTATATTTTTTCATTATCATATTGTTTCAGCTAGTACTTATTTGGCCACGGAGCTTGTTCTGCTTTCAAATATTGTTTTTCGCCGCTAAGTTTAACAGGACGCTAAAGAAGAACGCAAGGGGAACTGACACTTCATTAAAAATGGTTATTTTCACTCTGAACGGCATGGCGAAAAAATTTTTGAAGGGAGTAGGGTTTACTGGATGCTTAAGAAGAACGGGAGGAGGAGCACCTCATTGAAATAGCCATTTTCACTCGGTATGCTATGGCGAAAAAAAAATGTGGGAAAGGGGGCATGGAACCAGTTTGTCACTTCGTGGTTACACCACTTGAGAGGGGGGGAAGGGTATGCAACACTTTTAAACTGCTATAGATACAGATCGCGTGTTGGCAGTCATTTTGTGGTGCCTGAGGGTTCTCTGGATGACCCTGACCAGATCTAATAATGTCGCATGCGGTCACATAGGTTTACAATTTCATAGCATGTCATCACTAAAACCTATCACCGCTCACGTAATATGAACTGCGCCGCTAAATAACCCCTCCCGACTACCTTCGCTTTCGAAATATCTCGCATGCGAATGCATGCGCTTAAGGCACACTAGTTTTTTTTTTCCTCCCTGGCTTTTTCAGCAGCAGTATAAACAAATCTCTCAGACGATAAAGAAGATCAGAAGGGCTTACTATTGAAACGGCGTTTTGCCCACGGCTGTAGAGCGGTGGTTATGGTGCACGGCTGCTGACCTAGTGATTGCAGGTCCGATCCCGGCTACAGGGGTCCCATTCTGATGGTAGCGAAATTCTTGAGGACCGTGAACTGTTCGATTATGATCCTCCTAAAAAACACTATCGGTAAATATTAGATCAACGCTGATTGTTCAAACATAGGTCCAGGAACCTCGTATAGTGCTACTTCTGTACCAACTGCTTGTTTTGAAATCGAATCACGTTTTAGTGGTCCGCATTGCGTTGACGCTCTTGAAACCACCCGCCTGAAAGCGTTCTTTTTCACATCGCTGTTGCGGTGCCCAGCGTTTCCTCTCTTTTAGAGTGCTCGGCACCGCGTCAAAAAGACACGCGCTGCAACGCGCATGTGTGTTCAGGCATCAAGTCATCGCCCTCCCTGCGTAGCCCTCAGCGTGCTCGCTGGTACTATGCGAAAAGAGAGAAAAAGCGCTGAAAGCGTGCGACAAAGCTCTGCAACGTATTATTGTTCTGTTCTTATCCTCTCCCCAGTACCGAATATTATTCACCTGGCTCCAGTACAGGGCAACGAGCCGGTCTGAAAACTGGCGAACCTCCCTGTCCTTTCGTTTTCTTTTAGGGACGAAGCTCCTTATGCGGCACCTGTTCATCCCTAGTAGCCGTTGTAGTGCGTAACAAGTATAACATTTTGACCTCCAAGGTGGTGCCGGTGACAGATTTCTTCTTTTCGTTGTTGAACAATAAAAAATAGTGCTCAATGTACATGCCAATGACTGCTAATGGGGAAAGAGAGACAGCAGCACTCGGCTTTTAGTTAACGCGCACGCTGCGATCCCCATTAGCAGCCATTGGCATGTACATTGAGCACTATCTGACAAGAAAGGGTTGCTACGTTATACTCGCTGGGTCTAACCTCCTTAGTTTTAGAAAGGTTTAGCGAGCGTTGAGCCGCAGTGCCATGAATACAATGAAACTACCATGAATGAACTCGAGGTGGTTTAATGTGGGAAGTAGATACGAAGCACAAGCAGTAAGAAAGTGTGCGTGTGCCACCTCTCGTTTTGTCCTTGGAATGTCCGCAGGATGGCGGTGCTTCTATATGGGGAATATATGATGAAAAGAGGCGAGATGGTGGTACTTGGAGTGTTGAATAGGTGGACGAACGGACACACAGACAGATGCATAGACGGACGCTCGGATGGCTGCACGGACGGATAGACGCATGGACAGGCGCAGGAGCGGATGCATGGACGAACGCAGGGACGGACGCACGCACAGACGGCCATACAGACGCACGCATCGACGGACGGAAGCAAGAACGATGGGATGGACGGATGCTTCGCCCCACTCTCCATCATTCACTCCGTGGATATGGTGCCATTTCTGATTGATTTGTGGGGTTTAACGTCCCAAAACCACCATTTGATTATGAGAGACGCCGTAGTGGAGGGCTCCGAAAATTTTGACCACCTGGGGTTCTTTAACATGTATCCAAATCTGAGTACACGGGCCTACAACATTTCCGCCTCCGTCGGAAATGCAGCCTCCACAGCTGGGATTTGATCCCGCGACCTGCGGGTCAGCAGCCGAGTACCTTAGCCACTAGACCACCGTTGCGGGGCATGGTGCCATTTTTATAAGGGCAGTTCAACCAGTACGAAGACGTGGAAAGTAACAAGGCTCCCAGAAATTAAGGCTCCAACCGGCAACGGCTATTTTTGCTCCCAGGAAACAAATTGTGCTAGACACGAACACAAGTTACGTTGCGAGTTTTCAAGTGAAGCGTGATTAGGTGATGAGAAGGCAAACACTTAACGAGAATTAAACCTTGAAACATACTCATTTTACTGAAACTTACTATTAGTTTCCATCGTATTTCAATAACAGTAAATCTACAAGAAAGCCTATATATACGCTATACATCATTGCTTTACGAACATTTAATTATATTAGGCCCATTGGCGTGATACGAGACCAGCGCTAGACATGTGGCGTGTCCAAACAAGGCCCCTAGTGGTGAGTCGCGACATAACTGAGCCTGCTCACGCAGACGATCACGTGCGTGTGTACCACTGCGAGCGCTCGCACGTGCGCCGTTTTCAAACTTGATTTTGGCACGCACGACTTGAGAAGCCTTGGCGCCTGTAATACTACAGTTTCGTTCACTTTATCACTTCATATCACCCCTTATCTTGAGGCTACCTTGAGAGGGAAAGTGAGAGAATCTTTGCAAAGCAAACCACGGCAACGGGAGAGGCCGCGATTTGCGCGCCTTGACCGTCAGGGCGAAAGAGAAATAAAAAAAAACTAAAAAAAATTGGCTAAGCCGGGTGTTCTAATGTCCCAACACAACAATCGTCATCCTTCTTGAAAACTCGGCGCTCATCACTTTCCTATCACTATGGCCCGCTGATAACGGGGATGTCGTTCTTGACCGAAAAATGCCGGGCGCGTGGCGATGATAATGCAAGGAAAGGAACGTGAAATGATTATTGCTGTGGGCCGAAAATACGTCCGATTTTCACTCAATCTTTTCTTAGATTAAGCCCTGGTTCCTTATGTGTGGGGGGGGGGGGGGTGAGGTGTGCTTTTTGCTGAATAACTGCAAGCAGGTCCGCTGTGACACGCCCACCAGGGTTTCCGTGCTTAATACCTTCGCGTGTTACTTCCGGAGGCCCGCATTTCATGCTTGCCGACTGCGCTGCTTGCGAGGTGTGTCGCATCGGGATGAACGCCTTCGTTGAAAAAGTGAAGCGAGTTGGAAACACCCCGTAAACGTGGTCTTCGGTCACCTTCGTGCACGTGCCATCGCCTAAAGGACGACGATGGGTGTAACTCCGACTTGTGGACCCTCCTTCTCTCTGTAAGCAAGGAAACGAAGCCCTGTGCAAGTATGCAGTCATTTATATTCGCGTTCATTGATTGATTGATTTATTCATTGATCAATTCACTGATTGATCGATGCATTTACTCTCCACTGGCCACTTCAAGTTATAAAATATTATAGGTAAATGTGCGCAACGCCAGTTCTTTTGTAATTGTCCGCCTCCGTGGAACAGTGGCTCGTGTTCTCGGCTGCTGACCCGAAATCCGCGTGTTCAATCTCTGTCGTGACGGTTGCATTGAAATGGGAGAGGCCCATGTACTTTACGATGTCAGCGCACCTTAAAGAACACCACATGGTCAAAATTTCCGGAGTCCTACACTCTATGGCTTCTTTTATATTCATACTTATTTCTTTTTTGACGTATAATACCCCATATATCATTATTAGTTTTTTCATATATTCCTCCGCCATGGTACTGTTGTTGCGGTGCTTTGCTGCGTATCCTAAGGACGTGGTTTCGATTCTGGCGGTATAGCATTCCGATAGAGGGCGAAATACGAGAAGCCCGTGTACGTTAAGGAACACCACATGTTGGACATCTTCAAAGCCATCCTCTGCGACGACCTTCATTATGATGATATGTTGGGTTTAACGTCCCAGAACCACTAATTGAATATGAGAGATGGTGTAGTGGAGGGCTCCGGAAATTTTGACCACCTTGGGTTCTTTAACGTACACCCAAATCTGAGCACACGGGCCTACAACATTTCCGCCTCCATCGGAAATGCAGCCGCCGCAGCCGGGATTCGATCCCGCGACCAGCTGGTCAGCAGCCGAGTACCATAGCCACTAGACCACCGTGGTGGGGCGCGATGACCTTCATAATCATATCACAGTTTCGGGACGTTAAAGGGCCACTCACCAGTCCGCATACCAAATACTAGTTAAACAGTGGAAGTTGTTCGGTGTCCGATGAGGAACATTTCGTCACAAAATTTTTTTGAATCAGTTCATTACAAGCGGAGAAACTTTTTTTTTTTTTGAAGTGGCGTGAAACGAGGATGAGAGGAGGCGAGCTCGAAACCCTTGCCACTCCTCCGCGTAGCCTTCGCAAGCCAAATCTCTACCCCACCCTCTCTGGCATCCGACCAACAGATCACGTGCGCATGACGTGGCCGAACGAGCCCAACCGCCGTGCATGCGAGCGGCGTTTTTTTTTTTTTTTAACAGCGTTGTTTTGAGGTCTACTGCCTGTTTCTGCGGGATGGTTTGGAAACGCTGACGCAGTAGTGCGCGAACGCGTAAGAGCGTTCCACGATGGTCGTCTGCTCCATGCGCTGACCGCGGGGACACGAACGCATGCGAAACACCAACACATTAGCCACGCATTTCGTTGCAATTCGCGGGAGAAAAATGGGAAACAGACGCTCATATTCCATTATTGCGTCTCATTATTTAATTAGAGTTTTATTTATCTCTTCAAGCAACAAATTACACAAACTACGCATGCCCTGTTAAATGAATTTCACCATGTCATGTGCCACTGTTTGCAACATCACGGCAGAGTCATCTACATAGAGGACCAACGTCACTGCATTGCCGTGTACGTAGGGCCATTCATACGCGCACGTCATGCCCTAAATATCTGGGCGACTGCTGGCAGAAGGGATGGGGAGCAGCGTTCATCTTGAAATTTGACCCATTTCCGCCGCGTGTAGCGTTGCAAATTTTGGCAGGCGTGATTGTGAACGCCTCGTCTACGCATTGCGCTTGTCAGCTGAAAACTGTCAGACCTGGGGAGTGGCCCTTTAAAATACGAACAATAATAATTGTTATTCCCTCTTTCTGAAAAAAAAAATTCTGAGCTTGACTGCGTCTACCCGAATATGCGTTGCTTAAAAAAACAAATTCAGGTGATTTCAAACTGGTTGCCTTTGAAAAATTGAAACGTCGACAAATTTGCCAAGCCATGCTCGGCTCCTGAGTTTGACTAGCACTGGCTAATAACTGTTAGCCAGCCTTGGCTTGTGTTTTGTTAAGATTGTATACGAGCGAATAGTTAGCCATTGTTGTTGACTATTGACAAGAGCCTGCTAATGTTGTGACCAAAGTTTGCTAACACAGGGAATGGCCAATGCTAACAACGGCTGTTATTTGGCGTCAGTTCCGTAATATTGGTTTGCCCGCTCTCACAGCGATGTAATGGATAATGACGTTTGTACTACCATCACCCTGCCGTTTATATCTACGTCACAGGTATTAAACTGTGAATGCTGCTCGTCCGTATAAGCGTAACGTGGTTATTTCTCGAAAAATATTTCTTGGGCCGAGTACCGACGTGACGTTGCACTCAACAATCTACATACCTTTCAGCATCGCGGGGTAGTTAACGCTCCAGATTAACCAGCGTCACATGCTGCATTTATGCAGTAACGCCTGTCGTCGTATAACTTTGCTGAATGTCACATAATGTGGCGTAAGCGGCTACTCGTTGACTGCTTCGCATAGTCTAATGATGGTTCAGCGAACTGGGAGCGCGGGGGTAAACACAGACACAAAGCAAAGAGGAGGCACACAGCATCAACTAACAACTTGTTTATTCTCACGTTTGAAGGACATATAAGTACACAAGGGTGCGCATGTCAACAGATATAAGATGATAGTGTGAGCAGCAAGCGTGGCGTTCATTCGAAGCACTTGTCTACAAATTATCAATATTGTTACGAGACAATGCCCCACTTAAACAGTGAGATAGGCGCTGAGGAAGACGAGGTGACTTGTGTGTGCGCGCGCTCTCTCTTGTTCGCCATCTTGGCTTGCGCGTTGGCGCTGTGTAAATATATTTTAAAACGCCTAGTTTCCCTTGTGCCTTCACGCAACATTTTGGTGGAAGGTGCTGGGTTACAACGCACGACGGAGTTACGCAGCGGACGCCTAGTCTCTGCTCCCAACATGTCCACCGGCAGCGACGCTTCCTCAACTGCTACGCCCACTGCATCAATGGCGCCGACCTCTCCTGTTTATCTCGTGGCCGCTCCACCCCGCGATCCCGGCAACTTTTCGGGAACGGACGGCGAGGACGTGGATGAGTGGCTTAAACTCTACGAACTCTTCAGCACAAATCACAGGTGGGACCCAACCTTAATGCTGGCAAACATCATCTTTTATTTACAAGGAACGGCCAAGGCGTGGTTTAATAACAATGTGGACGGTATCACAAGCTGGGACGTATGCAAGACCAAATTACGCGAGTTGTTTGGTCAATCTGCCGGCTGCAAGCAGGCCGCTAGGAAAGAACTTGGCACACGTGTTCAGACGTCCACGGAGTCCTACCTGGCGTATATTCAAGATGTGCTGACCCTTTGCCGTAAAGTTGACCGAACCATGGCTGAAGCCGACAAGGTAGCGCACGTGCTCAAGGGCATCGCAGACGATGCATTTAACCTCATTGTGTGCAAAGGCTGTTCCACCGTGCAAGATGTTATCTTGGAGTGCCAACAGTTTCAAGAGGCTAAAAGCCGTCGCATTGCTTACCACTTTACGCGCCTTCCCAACACTGCTGCGACGTCAACATGTGCGGATCTCCATGTACCGACCCTGCCCAATTCACACTCCAGTGACATCACGAGAATTGTACGCCGTGAAATCGAAGCCATCTCACCCGCCCCCTTGAGAGCACTGGCACCGAGTGATCCTCAGCCGACCATATCGCTAATACAGACCGTTGTTCGCCAGGAACTAGCCAACGCGGGTGTTCACACAGTCTGTTCTGTGCACCGTCCCGGCGCTGTCAGTTCGTCTACCCCGAGCCACCCACAGCAGTATCGCCGCCCTGCTCCACGTAATCGTGACCCAAATGCGTGGAGAACGCCTGATGACAGGCCGATTTGCTTCCGATGTGAACGAGTGGGACACATTTCCCGTCATTGCCGAAGCACGTGGACCTCACCGTATCGGGCAAACCCAAACTTCTCCAACCCCCATTCACCGGCCCACCTCTATGACCAGGAACCACCACGGCGTGATGGCTCAGCTAATTACGACCCGACCACTACGACCACTGCCCAGTACAGTCGCTCACCTTCACCTCGACGTAGATTTTCCCGATCTCCACCACCACCTCGTTCCCCGTCCCCGTCCTCTGCCCGGCGGTTTTCTTCGGAAAACTAACGGCTGCAGCTCCTGGAGGTGACGCTGCTGATACGACTTGCTCTCCAATTCCTCTGTTGACGCTCCCGACCAATCAGAACTTGATCGACGTTGAAGTGGACGGTTTATCTGTTAAAGCCTTAGTAGACACTGGCGCCCATATTTCTGTGATGAGCCTGCACATTCGAGACCGCTTAAAGAAAGTACTTACTCCAGCCCCTTCACGCAGCGTTCGCGTTGCTGATGGTAGTACGGCTGCTGTTATTGGCGTCTGTACTGCACGCGTTACTATTGCCGGCCGTCAAACTTCAGTTCTCTTCACTGTTCTTTCTCACTGCACCAATGATGTGATCCTCGGTCTTGACTTTTTGTCCACTCATTCCGCTCTCATCGACTGTTCAGCCGGTACTGTGCAACTTGACCTACCGTGTCCGATTGATCCGCCCAGTCGACCGCAAGCCCGTATGTGCTCTGCTGAACATGTCCGTTTGTTACCGCAAACCGTGACCTGCATCACCGTTACGCCCTCGCCACCTGTATCCGATGGTGACTATGTGCTCGCGCCCATCACATCCCTTCTCTTGACCCACAGTGTTACCTTACCACACACTGTTATTCAGTTACGTGCAAACCGCGCCTGCATTCCTGTGCTCAACTTTGCTCTGTGTCCGCAAGTGCTTCCGCGCGGAATCGCCCTCGCCATGCTGACTCCTTCTGAAGAATGCGTCATATCAGCTCTGTCTTCGAACGAGGCTCGACACTCCAGCTTCACACATGCTCGATCTTCGCAAGGAAGCCCGTCTCCTGATGTTAAAAAAATGATCGCGTCAGACCTTTTGCCGCATCAAGCTGACGAACTCCTTCGCGTTCTTGAGTCATACTGGGACGTATTTGACTTTTGTGATCGTCCACTAGGTCAAACCAGTGCGGTAAAGCACCGCATTGACACCGGCGATGCCTCCCCTGTCCATCGACGGCCATACCGCGTATCTTCGACCGAGCGTCACATAATTCAAGCAGAAGTCGACAACATGCTCGCCAAAGACATAATTGAACCATCATGTAGTCCATGGGCTTCCCCTGTTGTTCTTGTCAAAAAGAAGGACAACACTTGGCGATTCTGTGTTGACTACCGACATCTGAACAAGATCACTAAAAAAGACGTCTACCCGCTACCGCGCATAGACGACGCCCTAGATTGTCTTCACGGCGCTAAGTATTTTTCTTCTATTGATCTAAGAGCAGGTTACTGGCAAATTGCTGTCGATGACATGGACCGCGAGAAGACCGCTTTTGTCACCCCCGATGGTCTTTACCAATTTAAGGTCATGCCCTTCGGATTATGCAACGCTCCAGCCACCTTCGAGCGGATGATGGACTCTCTTTTGCGTGGGTTCAAATGGTCAATTTGTCTATGCTACCTTGACGACGTTATCGTCTTTTCCCCGACCTTTGAAACCCACCTCGACCGCGTTTCCTCAATACTGGCCGTATTTCGCAATGCCGGTCTCCAACTGAACTCGTCAAAGTGTCACTTCGGACGCCAGCAACTAACAATGTTGGGCCACCTTGTCGACTCCTCTGGTGTACGTCCTGATCCCGATAAAGTGCGAGCCGTGCGTAACTTCCCTGTTCCGACCTGCACTAAAGAAGTACGCAGCTTTCTCGGTCTGTGCTCGTACTTTCGACGTTTTGTGAACAACTTTGCGGAAGTCGCCCGTCCTCTCACAGACTTATTGAGAAAAGATGTCTCATTCACATGGGGCGCTGCGCAGGCTACGGCGTTCTCTACACTTATTGAATCGCTAACAAAACCACCTGTTCTGGCCCATTTCGACGTTTCTGCCCCTACCGAAGTACACACAGATGCCAGCGGTTACGGAATCGGTGCTGTTTTGGTTCAGCATCAAAGCGGCTGCGCCCGCGTTATCGCCTATGCCAGCCGTCTCCTCTCGCAGGCGGAAAGGAACTACTCCATCACCGAAAGGGAATGCCTTGCTCTCGTTTGGGCAGTAGCAAAATTTCGGCCTTATTTACATGGTCGACATTTCACTGTCATAACCGATCACCACGCACTTTGCTGGCTCTCGTCCTTGAAGGACCCCACTGGGCGCCTTGGTCGATGGGCACTACGGCTTCAAGAGTATAACTACTCGGTGTCCTACAAATCTGGCCGTTTACACCATGACGCTGACTGCTTATCTCGGAATCCAGTGGACCCACCTGAAGCGTTCGATGAATCGCCATGTGTGCTGTCTCTCTCCGCTTTAAGCAACATCCGTGAGGAACAGCGCCGAGATCCTGCCTTGCGTAACATCATCGAGAAGCTTCATTCTGCGGCACCCGATCCTTCTACTCGATTGTTCGTCCTTAAGGATGACACATTGTACCGTTGCAACGTCCGCCCTGATGGACACGAACTGCTCCTTGTGGTACCTTCCCACTTACGTGCGAGCGTGATCGGCCAGCTTCATGACGCTCCCACTGCCGGTCACCTCGGACTGTCTCGGACGTATGACCGCGTACAGCGTCGATTTTACTGGCCCAGTCTTTATCGCTCGGTCCGCAGCTACGTCGCCTCATGCGATCAGTGTCAACGCCGCAAAAAACCTTCTATGAGTCCTGCCGGGTTCCTCCAACCACTTGACGTTCCCTTTGATCCCTTCTTCCGACTTGGTCTTGACCTCCTAGGCCCTTTCCCTGCATCCACTTTGGGGAACAAGTGGATAGCTGTCGCGACGGATCATACAACCCGGTACGCTATCACGCGGGCTTTGCCAACCAGCTGCGCCACAGACGTTGCCGATTTTCTCCTGCACGACGTCATACTTCACCATGGCGCCCCACGCCAACTCCTAACAGATCGTGGGCGCTATTTCCTTTCCCGAGTTATCGACGACCTGCTTCGCTCCTGCGAGACGAAACATAAATTTACGACAGCTTACCACCCGCAAACTAACGGACTCACTGAACGATTCAACCGGACTTTAACTGATATGCTCGCTATGTACGTATCGTCCGACCACCAGGACTGGGACGTTGCATTGCCCTTCGTTACGTTTGCCTATAATTCTTCACGCCATGATGCAGCTGGTTTTTCACCTTTCTACCTGGTGTTTGGCCGTCATCCAACTTTACCTTTCGACACCATCTTTCCGACAGCCGTCGACTTTACGACTGAATACACCCGTGATGCTATCACCAGGGCTCGCAAAGCACGAGAAGTTGCTCGTCAGCGCCTTTTAGCATCGCAAGATCACCAGCGGCATCGTTACGACTCACATCACCGCCAAATTTCCTTTACACCAGGTTCTCTTGTGCTATTGTGGACTCCGACTAGACGCGTCGGACTTTCTGAAAAACTGCTTTCCCGGTACTCGGGACCCTACCGCGTATTGCGCCAGGTGACAGATGTGACATACGAGATAGCCCCGCTCGAGTCTTCCTCCGCCTCCGCTTCGCTGTCTACAGACATTGTCCACGTATCCCGCCTTAAGCTTTACCACTCGGCAACACAATAGAAAGCACCGAGACGGTGCTTCAGCACCCGGGGGTTATGTTACGAGACAATGCCCCACTTAAACAGTGAGATAGGCGCTGAGGAAGACGAGGTGACTTGTGTGTGCGCGCGCTCTCTCTTGTTCGCCATCTTGGCTTGCGCGTTGGCGCTGTGTAAATATATTTTAAAACGCCTAGTTTCCCTTGTGCCTTCACGCAACAATATAGTTAAACTCGCAGCCAAGTAGTGATAATGACGGATGGCTAATATAATGATTCTTAGTTCTAGAAATGTGATATGCTTCGGAAATTTCACGCGTGGTTTGAAGCGGACGCCGAAAAAGTACACTTGTTTTTTCAAACGACAGTTGACACTTGCAGGAATTGCAATGTTAAGCTAAACGGAAAAAGAACAATTTTTCAAGGAACTAAAATGCTCCCTGAGGCGGATATTCAAACATCGCCGGTCTGGCCGATTTACATGTGACCGCACGTTGGCGGTATGCTATACACCACTCCTAAAAAAAAAAACATTTAACAAGTCGACGGAGTGCGGACGTGTTGCGCGTCGGCTCCGCAACTTTCCTATGTTTTTGGTGGATTGTCGAATTTATCGTGGAAAACGCTTCTCACCATCGATCGGCGGCAGTTTCAAGGACTTCCCTGACACCAAGTTTTGCCAGGTGGGACCACTTTTTAGCCACTTATTGGCGCCTTTTATTCCACCACGAAAGCAAGAACGCCAAGTCCAGCGTCTCTGCGCACGACGCCATAGGCCGGCCGCTGCGGCGGTGGGGCCTGCAAGCCTAACGTGTCGCCGGACCTCCTCGGAGCTCCCGATCCCCGACGGCAGCGTACAAGGCCTTTGCCAGGGCTAAATGGATGTCGTAGAGGTAGAAGGAGAGGACATTCGGCCGGAAGATTTCGGCGAGGGAGCAGGATGGTGCAGCGTAAAGAGAACGAAACAGGCCGACGGCGCGTCCGAGTCAGCGCAAGACCAGAAGACGGAGACGCAGCAACAGGCGGCTGCCGCGGAGACTACAGGGATTGCCCCGGATACTGCCACAGCGGCGCAGAATAAAATACTGCCACAGCGGCGCAGAATGCTCGTTACTTGCAGCACCTCGCTAAGGCGAGCCGAATGCCAGAGCTACCGCCCGATGACTACAGGATCATTGTGCGCCCCCGCGGCGGATTCAACGGGGCTGAATACAAGATAGATCGCATTTACTGCTGCCTTCGTAACGCGGCAGGTATCGGTAGAGAAGCGGCTAGAGAGGACAGCATCTGCCTCAACGTTAAACATAACGTCGTGGTGCTCAGCACTCCGTCCGCGGACAGAGCCAAACGCTACGGAGCCATCAGCAAGCTTTGCATCGGGAACCGAGAGTTCGAGGCGAACGCCTATCAGGCCGCCCCGGAGAACACTTCCAAGGGCCTGATTAGGAACATTTCCAAAGACGAGAGCCCGGAGGACATCGTTAACAACCTAGTGACGCAGCGCAACCCCGGCGTGCTGCATGCCAAGCGAATGGGCACCACGGACAACATCATCGTATTGTTCGACGGTTTCCATGTTCCCAGACACGTATACTATGGACCTATGCTTGTGAGATGCTCCCTCTACAGAAAGCACATTGACGTGTGCTACGCGTGCGGGAGGCTGGGCCATCGCTCCGACGTGTGTCCCAACCCTGCCGACAAGATTTGCCGTGGCTGCGGAAGCAGTAACCCACCGTCTGACCATCGCTGCGAGCCGCGGTGTCAACTGTGTGGCAAGGATCATCTCACGGGTGACCGCGTCTGCAAGGCGAGATACAAGACTCCTTACATAGTCAAGCGTCGCCGCCTAGAGCGAAAGCGGCGTGAAGAAGAGCAAGCGGCCGCAGCGTCCGACAGCATCTACAACAGCGGCATTAGCACCGAAGGCAACGGAGGTTACTACAATCATTATCCGGCGTTTGACAGTCATTCATCCAACGCCACCCGAAGAGGACGCTCGACAAGCCGAGACGCGAGAGGCGGCGGCGGTAAATCCCGGTCCCGCTCTCGCAGCCGGACACCAAGGCCGAGAAGCATGTCGAAGACGCGCGGTGGCGCCGTTCCGGGCGCCGCAGCTGTCAACCAAGGCACCCAACAAAGTCAGCAGCATCAGACGTGGCGGCAGCCGCAACAACAAGGACCCATGGGCACATGGCAGCAGGTGAGATGGGCGGATGTAGCCGCCTTTCGCGCCGGCGGCGTTGTTTCGGCGGGACGTCCTGGCGGTCCCGCCGTCGGTGGCGGCGGTGGGAGCGAGCTCAAGCTAGCGGTAGAGCGAGCGCTAGAACAACGCCTAGGACCATTACAATCGATAATTTCAGAGCTGAAACGCGAGAACGCCGCCCTTAGAGCGGAAAATTCCAAATTGAAAGGAGAGGCTCCACGAATGCAACAACCACAGCAACAGTCGACGGCGCCGCCACCACCGACGCCTCGGTCTTCGACTCCGTCGAGACCCGAGGCGGCGGGGATGGGCACGGATGACGAGAGCAGTTCGGGAGAGGGGGCAGGCGGACGCGAAGACCGCCCGTGTATCGCGAAAAGGATAGCTTTAGATCCTGCCAGGCACGAATCCACACAGCGATTTGGCCGTTATGATAAGCTACAGAAACAAATCGATACTATCGAGACCAGCCTCGATGAACGTTTTGCTAAACAGGTGGCACAGATGAATGACATGTTCAATAGTGCGATAGCTAAGCTCTCTGAACAAATGACACAAATGCTCACCGCGCACACGGCGCGCATAGAAAACATTGAAGCGCGACTCCCGCCATCTGCGGGCAGACCGTTTAGAACGGTGAGTAAGCCCTACGCTAGACAGCAACAGAGTCAGCAGCAGCAGAACGCGCTGCCAGACGCCGAGCCGCAGATTCAGCCGCACCCCAGTCGCCTCGACGGCGATGGGCTAAATTAAACACAAGCATCACCATGGCTAGACACGCGCACACTCACACTAACACTCACAAACAACAGTACACGATCTGGCAGTGGAACTGCCGGGGATATAGGAGGAAGCGGGGAAATCTCGAGCAATTTATTCGAAGCCGTGAGACGAAACCGGACATTATCCTTTTGCAGGAAACAAATTATCCGGCAAAACTAGCTGGTTACAAAGCCATAAATGCGGCCGCGGCGGACAACAGGCGGAAAGAAAAACGTGCTACACAGCGCTCGGCGCGTGGTGGGGCGCCGGGGGCGGCCGCGGGTCGCCGGGGGCGGGGCGATCCGCTCTCGTCGTCGGCGCGACCGCGGTCGCTGCCGTCGCCCCCGCCGCGTCCGGCGCCGGTCGCCGCCGTGCTAGTTAGACGTAACATCACGGTGGCGCAGCGCGAACTTGAGTGCGTAAGGATACCGCATGTTTTTGTAGAATTAATTCCTAAGCGCGGCCGAGGCCTGTTTGTACTTAACGTCTACAGTAAACCCACGCTACAGCACCGATTTGGAGAGATGCTCCGGAGAGCAAGCACGGCCGCCAACGGCGCACCTCTGCTAATTGCGGGTGATTTTAATGCGCCCCATGGGGCCTGGGGATACACGCGTGAAACGCTCAAGGGCAAACACCTTTGGGAAGACTCGCAAGACCAACGGCTTGAACTGATCGCGAACCCCGCCGATCCGACGCGCCGGGGTAACAGCGTGAGCGCAGACACGCTACCGGACCTCGCGTTCGTGTCGAATGTCACAGCGGCGTCTTGGCAAAACACGCAGGAGGACTTAGGGAGTGACCACTCTCTGATAGAGATTACGGTAGACACGGGCCCGAGCGTTCGTAGAACATACTCTGAAAGCACAGGCCGTAAACTCAAATTAGTGCAGTGGGACGCGTTCCGCAAAAAGAGAGCAGAAGGCGGGTGGGGCGACGAGCCGATCACGGATATAGACGAGTGGACCGCGACGCTCAATCGGGACGTAGACGCGGTAACGTGCCACATCCCGCGCGAAGCGAAGCTCGAAGTAATCGACAGCAGGCTCCTACACATGTGGGAAGCAAAGCAAGCCCTACTCAAGAGGTGGAAACGCCAAAGACATAACCGGGCGTTGAGGAAACGCATAGCACGGTTAGACAGAGAAATTGAGGAACATGCGTTCCAAGTCTGTAGGTCACAATGGGAAGACCTGTGCAACGGCCTCGAGCGACAGATGCGCAGGGCGAGTGCTTGGCGCCTTTTCCGGCACCTATTGGATCCGGAAGATACTCGTGCCGCACAAGGCCATAAAACTCGGAGACTTGTGAACGATCATAAAGGCGATGACCTGCTCGGTGCAATACGTGACCGTTACTTTAAGTCGGCAGAGAGCGTCCAACACCCAGATTATGACGGCGTTGCTAATGAGCAACTAGACGCCGAATTTAGCGAAGCGGAAATTCGGGCAGTCCTTTTTGAACTAAACACCCGATCGGCGCCCGGCCTGGACCGGGTTTCGAACAAGGCTCTCCGCAACTTAGATGACGAGTCAATCTCCCGATTTGTGACTTATATCAACGAGTGCTGGCAACGCGGTTCCCTTCCTGAAGCGTGGAAAAGAGCTCGAGTTATCATGATTCCTAAACCGGGCAAGCAGGTTGCGCTTGATAATCTAAGGCCAATTTCGCTCACGTCTTGTGTAGGAAAAGTTCTGGAGCACGCAGTCCTCAAACGCGTGACTGACTTTCTCGAAGTCCGCGATGTATTTCCGCACACCATGCTAGGATTCCGCCGCAATCTCTCCGCACAAGACGCGTTGCTTCAGCTGAAGCACCACATTGTTGATGACATTACCAGCTCAACCAAGGCGATCCTTGGCCTAGATATTAAAAAGGCCTTCGACAGCGTTAAACACGAAGCAATTTTAAACAGAGTTCAAACATTAGGACTAGGACAAAAAACATATAATTACATACGTGACTTCCTTGCCGGCAGACGCGTACGCGTCGTCGTTGGAGATGTGGAACTGCAAGAATTTGAGATGGGCTCGAGGGGCACGCCACAAGGCTCCGTAATTTCGCCATTACTCTTTAATTTAGTTCTATTGGGGCTACCCGAGAAATTATTAGGCATACAAGAATTGTATCACAGTATCTACGCGGATGACATCACCCTCTGGGTTCCCGGCGGAGGTTGTGATGGTCACGTCGAGCGTACGCTCCAGGCAGGTGTAGACGAAGTTCAGGAGTACTTGCGAGGAACGGGCCTCGAATGCTCGGCAACCAAGTCGGAACTTCTAATCTACAAACCTACAAGTAGAGGTCGCAAAACCCCGCGCGACGAGGAAAGGGAGTGCTACAAAATAAGCGTTCTATTGGCAGATGGCACTCCCATTCCACACGTAGACAAAATTAGAATTCTGGGGTTACACCTGCAGGCAAACGGCCATAATGGTGAGACGGTGCGAAGACTACGTCGTTCGGTAGACGACACGATCCGACTCCTACGTCGTATCACGAACAGACGTACTGGTATGCGCGAACACTGCGCGATCCGTCTAGTGCAGGCGTACGCAATAAGCCGTATAACATACGTTGCCCCCTACCTCAAATGGCTAGGCTCAGAAAAAAACAAGATCGAATGTATAATACGAAAGGCTTTCAAGAGAGCAATTGGAGTTCCACTGAATGCGAGCACTGAAAAGTTACTAGAACTTGGACTGCACAACTCACTCGACGAGTTAATTGAGGCCCATGTCGTTTCGCAAAACGAACGCTTGTCGGGGTCTAAGACGGGTCGACACATCCTCGAGTCACTTGGCATCCGGTACCACACTCAGCAGGGAGAAAAAGCGGATGTTCCTGCCTCGGTTCGCGACCACCTAATTGTTCCGCCGCTTCCTAAGAATATGCACCCGACGCACCACGTCGGGCGCCGTAACCAGCGAGCTAGTGACCTTCAAAAGAAGTACGGCACTAGCGACGAAGTTGTGTACGTAGATGCCGCGAGATATGGGGACGGGAGACACGCACACGCCGCTGCGGTCGTTGACCGTGCGGGCAAATGCCTCGCGAGCGCCACGGTGACCACGGGACATACGGAGGCGGCCGAAGAAGCCGCGATAGCCCTAGCAATCGCCACGGTGCCGAACGCTACGATCGTAATCAGCGACTCGCAGGCAGCAATCCGCGGCTTCGCGTGCGGCCGCGTCTCGCGGGAAGCGGCCCGCATCCTTAAGATGTGCGGTGATGGGGACTCAGCGTCGCGATCGCCACAACAAAATTTAACAGTCTTCCTCCTTTGGACCCCGGCACACACCGATGTCCCGCTTCCGGGCAACGAGGCGGCCCACGCCGCGGCTCGAGGTCTCACTCGCCGAGCCGCGGCACATTCCGTGGCCGCCGCCTCCGCTCCCGAGAACGGGGCTTCTGATCTGCCGGATCGAGACACTTTGACAGACACGCAGCGACAACACAGACCACAATGGTTGTGGGGTGATCGTCTCATCACGTTCCGAGATATTACGCAACACTACAGACTGGAAAGGCGAAAGTTCCCGCCACCGCATGACAAATTAAACAGACACGATGCCGTAAGCTATCGCTTACTACAAACCCACTCTTACCCCAGCCCGGTCGTCTTACGCCACTGCTACCCGCACTTACACATTACCGATCTATGTAAAGCATGCGGGCACAGAGCAACGCTGCGCCACATGCTCTGGGAATGCGCCGATAACAATGGTCGAGAAACGGCCGCCGTTCGCGATGCGCCTATGGCGGCTGCCAATACCAGGCAACAGGAAGCCTCGAGCTCACTCGTTCCCGCCGCCGTCCCGTCTGCGGGAGCCGCGGGGGACCTTCTCCGTCGGCGACGCCGCCGCTGGGAGGCGGCGCTCAGAAGCTCGGAGCTCAACGACCAGCTCTGGGCTGTCCGGCAGGCCGAAGATGCCGCCCGAGTTCAGGGACTCAGCGCCGCCATCTGAGGCCACCAAGACCAAGCTGCCGGCCAAGTTCTAATAAAGTTTCCTCTCTCTCTCTTTAACAAGTCGTTTTGCATGTTTCTGCAAACATCCTCTGCTTTTTTTTTTTTTTTTGATGAGCGCTCGTGCTGTATGCCTCCTGTTTGCTTTGTGTCTGTGTTTACTCCCGCGCTCCCAGTTCGCCGAACCATCATGAATCACCAACTAGCCCACCTTTTTATCCTATCGCATAGCCTATTCTCACAGCGCGAGGCATATTCGCCGTATTTTCGTTTTCTTCTTTAAAAAAAAAGAACATTTTTAACATCGCTCCTCTCATATTCATATTTTTAGTTACCGAGTGCAATTTACAGTTGTCGCAGACACTGCTCGCATGCAAAATTTAAAATATATGACCTTTCAACAGAACCGTTCTATTTGTGCTTCAAATATTTACTCTGTGATGCAAATCATACGTAATAAATTATAACCACTGAGTTGGCAAGGCATATTCGCTTGAAAAAAAAAAATGAACGTACCACACATAACGGTACATGCGCTATCAAATTTACATTTTAAATGCCCCGCTATTCTGGTTACTCTGTGAGCAATACAAAGTTTTCTTTTTTGTGTGCGTGTGCATTGAAGCATATAGATATCTCGAGCACCCATGTATTTCAGGGCTGCACTCAGTGCATGAATATTATCAGTAGAAAACTCAGGTGCTAGAAATACTATATATGCACCCAACGTAAAGACCGACAACCTTTATGAGCAAGTGCAAGCCACGCTGTACGCCTGAGATGATCCCTAATTTATGTATTGTATGCGTGTATAGAGACCATATGGTGCAGACCTTGATGGTCGCTTCTCCTGGTGCTGGACGAAGTATGTCGTGCTTTGTCACATCAATACCTCCGATATTAGAAAATCATTTGTTTCACATCACTATTTCACTTGGCTCGACAAAAAGCTTACCCTCACTCGCCTTGTGGTGGTTGATCAAAAACGCCTGGATATTTTGCCGCGAGAATTTTTTCAATCCGAGAAGCCAATAAAAAGCATCAGTGCCTCCTTCAGCAACAGTGAGATTTAATGGGATTTATGATAGCCTTCTTCGCAAAGTATTCGTTACGCTGATTTCAATCGACAGGAGGTTCAACTGAGGTTGTTTGCAATTTTCAACCGTGTATATATAAGTATATGTTTAGAGCAAGAAATGCCTTGTCAAAGGCTGAATTGCGAGCCAAAACGTCAGTGAACATACCGAGAAAGACGAGACCAACGTGCGTCCCACTCTCTCTTGTTCTTAATTCTACCGGGGCCTGCACCTTTGTTTTTTTTTTTTTGTTGTGCACCTGTCGTATATAAGACCGGTGCATCGAGTTTCTCAGCACTCGCAGTCACGTACGGCCCGTGATTTCCTCAATCAGCGCCGTCGTTGCAGCTGACCGGGGATAAAGTCGGTGCTGCCATCTATGAACACTGGATCACATCTCAAGCGAAGGCGGCGCCACTGCAAACAAAGGTGCAAGGCGCAATTTTGGGTAGAAAAAAATATTTTAAAACAAGCTTGCTGTATTTCAACCCTGATACAAATACCATGAAACGCGTGCAATATAGTAAAAGGAAGTGTGATCGCGATCATGTTTTACCGAAGAAATAAACGTAGAGACTCGTCTAATGTGAAGAACGCGTGGCTCATTCAGGCCAATACGGTGTAATGGTTGGGTTATCGAATTTTGAATTCTGAGTGGTTGTGCGGTCATTTGACCACCCACGTGTGGCAATTCGACGTCAAGAATGCCGCGAGGGGCATTCAATGAAATTACGTTGTCACGCTCCTTTCTGGAGTTTTGTTATCGTCCCATCACACGTGCAAGTACTGCATTCGCGCGAACCACGCCTAATGACTAATAACCATCGAGATAATCTCAGAACCTTCTGATGTGATTACGCGCACACCACGAACTTTGTAGAGTTCTTTCTGAAACTTTCGTGGCCGCTAGCGATAATGCTGAGACATTCGACGGTACGATGCGCTTCAATACTAGTCAGTTTTTTCGACGACCAATTCGCTCTGCATGTGCAGTGTGCAGCGTGCATATCTTGCAGCCCGGGTAGCATTTTCGGGGAACAACAACAAAAAAGCGAAAATAAACCCCGTGGGCACGCAGGAACATGCAGACAGTGAGCCGGCTAACCAAGTACAAGAAATGTGGCTTAGATCCAAGAAAATCGCGAGTAGGCGGGACGCATTTTGCTATGACGGCGTTTATTTTTTTTTTTGTAAACCATGATGTCAGTGATAGGTTTGTCTGTGACGTTGCTCGAACAATATGTATCTAAAAATGAACGTTGAAGATCGAGAAACCTACCTTTCCGGGAAAGAGAGCATTTAACAGTGGAGAGAGATTACGAAAAAATGCGAATGAGTAAGGGACCCCACTGCTAGGTGAGCCTTGCTTGCAAACACTTATAATAGACGAAAGCTTGCTTGTCAGCTCGTACACACGGGACCTTCAAAACTTCAGTAGTAAAGCACCCCCCCCCCCTCCACACACTGGCCCTAAGGGTGGGTTGATCTATGGAAGAGCTGGCGGAGAAACTCTTTAAGGACAAGAGACGTGACTAACACAAGCACGCTCTCGGATGAATCATTTCGCGCGATAGTGAACACTTCCAACGAACCAGGTGGCCTCCTGTTGAAATCACATTCTGTTCACCTCCGCAGTCGTACACCTGAGGCGCTGCGCCGTGCTCCCTGCCGGGCTGCAGAAATCACGCGCCTTCTTCCTCTTCGAACCACTACCACCACCACCACCACCACCACCACCACCACCACCACCACCACCACCACCACCACACGCCAGTGCTTTCCTGGACCGAGTTTCGACACTGCGTATACATGACAGCCCGGGAATTGGACACGTGTTTTCGCTTCGTCGCCCAGGCAACGGGGACGATGCTGTGCACCCTGGAATGGCTGGACTATCCGTGGCTTCCCGGCGTCAGGAAATGGCGTAAGAAAACACTAGTCGTCGCGGCGCTCCGTAGAGCGGTGGAAAAGGGGTCCAGCCGCCAAGTCCGACTGGATCGCGTGGCCTTTTTCTACTGCTGGCTATCGTCGCTGAATCTTCTGCCCGTGTGGACTCTCTTCAGATTCACCGTCTCCGCAGCGAAAGCCGGGGGCTACAAGGCAGCCCATCTTGTCGAGCACATGGCGAGCGCCTTGAAAGTCCTCGGCCATCGGACGACGTTCACGGTGACTGAAGACAAGACAGCGGTCTACGGCTGCATCCTCGTCGATGACCCGGAACCCAGAGCTCCGGCACACGTGATTTGCGTGTGCCTCTGGTGCAAGCTGCCTTACATGGCGGTTTACGCTCCGAACGAGAAGATTCACTCGGATCTCAGCGTTCTCCTGGCCGCCGTACTGGACTGCGACCCGAGGCGTCAGGTCTGCGGCATTTACGATGACCTGGACTCCGCCAGAACAAAGGCTCTCTACGACGCTTTGCTCTTGAGCCACGGAAGCAAGCCGGTGGAACGGAGCCTTCGAGAAATGACCTGAGAAGGAACCTTCATGCTACGAAGCCGAACGTGGCGGCCCCGACTCCAAGGCGGTGTGTTTATTCTTGTCTGGTGGTGTTTGCAAATAGTTGCGTTAATATGCATATTTGTTTAAGGGACTATTAAGCAGTGCTCGAAGGGACATTAGTAAACGGCTGTTTATTTCGGCATACATGTGCAAAAGCAGTAAAACAAGCGAAAATAGCTCAGTAAAGTAAAAAGTTGGGCGAGTTGGTGCTGATTCATGATGATAAGGGGCGCGAAAAAAACGACACACAACAGAGAAGAAGTACACGGTCACCGTGAACGTCCCGTGTACTTCTTCTCTGTTGTGTGTCGTTTTTTTCGCGCCCCTTATCATCAAGAAAATAGCTATAATGATAATCATTGACTACCATATAATTGGGTGTCAACTGGACTTTTTAATTGTAGCGAGTGACAACGTGATAATAAAACGATGCTATTCACTGGTCTTCGCGGTCATTTGTATGCGCACGATGCACTTTGAAAATAAATAATATGGGGCGCCTTTTTCTCACAAAACAGCCAGGAAACTTTTAGTATTCGGAAATTGTTAGGCAGGTATGATTGTCCTCCAGGTAAAGCTCTCTCTCTCTCTCTTTTGCATAACTAGCGCCTTTCAGCCACGAATGGTGTGCGCTCCATCATCGTAATCTAGGACGCATTTCTATCTACAGTAAATAGGCGAGAGCTTTAATTGAAAATGATGGTTAACAAGTGCGAGAAAAGCTGACGGAAACTTCGAAATTCTAATCGGAAGATGCGACAGTTCCAATAAACAGTGCTTATTTCACGTATTTTAAAACAATTGGGCGTAGTGTTGATCGCTGCGTGCGATCCGTGACGTTACATTCTCCGAGACGCCTGCAGGCCGCACGTGTTCATTTCCTTTTCTCCGCCTCTCGTTTCATCCTACTCCCCCCCTTCCGCTTAAGCGCCCAGCCGGGAGCATTGTTCACTGCCGGGGCTGTTTGACGCAGTTTTTGGAACCGCAGTTGAGGTGTGCATCTGTTTTGAGAGACGTGGACGATGGCTCGCATTCTTGGCATGCTGAAATTTCTGGTGTGTGAAACGTCATCACCTCGAGTTCGCGGTGCAGACGCGGCATTTTGTGAAAAAAAAAACGCAGAACCTTCATACGCAAGTCACTTCGGTCGCCATTTTCAGGCACCAGCCGGTTAAAATGCAGCCTGAGCTCTTGCTCGACCGCGTAGAGCATAAAAAGAGTGACCTTGGATTGGTACCAGTGTCTCCTCCAATTCTTCGTGTTCCCCCTTGGCGCGGCTGGCACATACGAGAATAAGCAGGGCACAAAAAAAAAAAAAAAATAAACGCGAGGGGTACTTCCCTGCACTGACACTCTCTAATGAGATAGAAAGTCACGGTGGCCGCCTACACCCAGCGCAGAGAAGCTGTCTGTGGCATCACGTGCAAGTTACGTATATTTTACTCTGTTGCTAAAAAGGGGTGGTATCTATCAATTCCAAGAGCCAACATTTTGATTAGGCTGCAATATTCACGACATTTTTTTCAAATAATATCTCTCTAAACAAAAGGAGCCCCAAAAAACCAGATAGACATTACTGTTCCTTGGTGGAAATACTCTCCAAGCACTCTATTTTTTTTTTTTCTGTGCACCTTCATCTCAAGAAGTCAAAGTTAAAATGTACACGTAAATCACGGGATTGAATACCGGCTGCGGCAGCTGCATTTCCGGAGGCGGAAATGTTGTAGGCCCGTGTGCTCAAATTGGGATGCACGTTAAGGAACCCCAGGTGTTCGAAATTTCCGGAGCCCTCCACTACGGCGTTTCTCAGAATCATATGGTGGTTTTGGGACGTTCAACCCCACATCATATTAATTAAATTGTACACAAAAGAAAACCTTCATGAGCTTATTTGCCACAGATGAAGTGCCTTACCTGAATTCAGGGTACGGAGCTGATATTTGCGTTGCTGTTTATGAGGTGTACATTACAGAGAACATAGGATATACAGAGAACATAGAGATATCACCAAAAGGCATCCATGCATTTTTCTGCAGAAAAACGGAAAATTCTAGTTGGTTTCCCTACTGCACGAAAGTCGGCGTTTTCAACATTCTCGCTCTATCACATGACACAAGGAATTGTTCACAACCCGATACCTCTGATTCTCGCCTCGTGTACGTGTTCCACCGCGCTGTTTTCCATCCAGCGACTTCTCAGTTGCTGCTAACGCTCACCGCCTGCGTCGCCAAAGCGCTCATGATTGACGAGAGGACGCGGTGGCAGAGATGTACAACTATGGTACGACCAGTTCAAGAGGTTTCTTTTGTCACATGGCCCTATTTCTCTGGCACTGCAGAATGACGAAATTTTGCAATCGGAATCTAGTTGTGTCACTTAGGTTGTGGTATCGTCATTCAGCGCTCACCCAATCAACAACAAAAACAATGCGGCAGTTTCTGATGCATCAAAACTTGCACGCAGGTGGGTGTCAGAAGCACCAGTCACGAACGCCATCGCAGATGCCTTTGAAGAGCTTTCTAGTAATGATGGCACACTACCTACAATTCCAGACCAACGGCAAAATCGGCGACATAAATTAAGTACCTGCTGGACCCGTGAGCTTCCGAAAAAAAAATTAGCCTTATGTTCCGCAAGATGGGGCTCTTCAGAATTTAGCTGAGCAGGATGCACAACAGCAGCATACATTCTTTTACCGACGTTGAAATCTTCGACCGATCGATCGGCCAGCAGAACAACCAACCAAATCTTTCTCAGAAGCACCAACACAGCTAAAAAGTATGACCGCCCAAGCACTCCGTACAAATAGATAACCAGCGAAAGCTAAAACGTGCGGTCTCGGTGTTTAGCAGTAGTTTCTACACAGCATGACACTGAAGGCACTCACAATTGTCGGTTACGTTTTCGTGCTTCTTTACGAGGTTAGACACACGTTTGGCTTGGGTTTACCACAGTGTTTTTCCACATGCCGCACATTGTACTTCGCATGATAACGGTCATAGAGGAGTGTGCTGAGCGGTAATGTGCGTTTCACAGTGGTTGTTCTCGAGCCACATGCTCTCGCAGACTTTGCAGCCGAAGCGAATGTGCCGCTGCAGAAACTCCCGCCAAAAGCGAACGTTCGCCCCGGCGAACGCGCTCCTGCAGTCATCACGTTGGCGCCGCAACGCCACTTATTCGGCATAGGCACTGCGCAGGTCCCTTTTTTGGGGGCGAAGCTCCCTATGCCGTGGGTCGTTCGTCCGCGATGTATGAAGTAGTAATAGTAGTCGTAGTAGTAGTCGTCGTAGTAGTAGTTAGCCACCTCCACGGCCGGACTAGAGGAGCGACACGCACGAACCCTTTTCATATGAGGAGGGAACCTGTGCACGTTAATCACAAATAAAACGATAGTTGGTTATCATGAAGTAACTTACATTGGTGACCTAATCTTCAATAAAACTAGCCTAGAGTTTGATGCTTACTAAAAAATGCTAGTATCTGAAGGACGCACTCTGAGCACGATCTGACCGAAACGTGCTCCCACGTCAAACTTGCTGGACGTAACCTCCTTGGTTTTTGCAAGGTTTATTGGCAGGCTGGTGTGTCGATGCGCTGGCAGAAATGACATGGCAAGATCTAAATTTTCGGAATGTACATATTCATGTTTTATTTGTGCCTATTGCTTACCTTACGTTATTCATATGTGTATCTTCCCTTTTGTGACACAATTTGGTGTGTGTGTGTGTGAACCATCAAATGTTCATGTTCTTTCCACGTCATCTCATATTTATTTTTATGTGAATTAGGTCTATTTTGTCATCACCTTTATTGTATCTCTAAGAAGAAAATCTTCTGTTGAAATGTTGTTGACGTCTGTGACAATATACTTTTCTAAACAGGCTTAGCGAGTGTCGGGCTGCAGGGCCATGAATATAGTGAACTAGTATATGGTACTAGAGGCAGCGAAAAAGGAAGTATAGACACGAAGCGCAGGCCGCAATGAAGTGCGTGAGTGCCACCTTTCGTTTAGCCTTTCAATGTTCGCTGAATGGTGGTACGTCTATATGCTGAATATATGATGAAAAGATGCTAGATGGAGGTACTTTCATTTGATTTCATTTCATTTATTTCGCCCTTAAAGGCCCGAAGGCATTACATAAGGGGGGACAAGTAACACGATAGGGTACAATGTTCAACAGGATAAGTAAATAAATAAATAAATGAATAAAAGCAAATAAGTTTACACAGGAGCCAGGAATCAGAAATCACCTTGCGGCACGCCGGATGTTACCTTAGCAAATGCTGATTGACAGTTATTAGCTGACGTGAACTGCATGCGTTCCGTCAAAAAGTGCTTAATCCAGCTTAATAAATTCGGAGGAATACCAAGAGAAGTTAGCTTGCGAATCAGGTGATTGTGAGGTACGCGGTCAAAGCTTGGCTTTTGCAAAATCCAGAAAAATGGCGTCTGTCTGAAGGTTATTATCCATGGAATTAAGTAAGTCGTGCGTAAATTCGGCGAGCTGGGTATCACAGGAAAAATGTTTGCGAAAGCCGTGTTGAAGTGGATGGAAGAAATTAATTGATTCAAGGTGGCTCATGAGACTAGATGCTATAATGTGCTCAAATAGTTTAGAAGAAATGCACGTTAAAGAAATTGGACGGTAATTAGCTGGGATTGACCGGTTGCCTGACTTAAAGATCGGTATAATCTGGGCTTTTTGCACTCGTATGGAACGGTGCCCAGCTCTAAGGATTGCAAAAATATTAGAGAAAGTAATAGACTAGAATCATGGACAGTGTTTTTGAAAAGCATGGTGGTGATACAGTCACAGCCAGCCGATGAAGAAGATTTAGATTACGAATTAAGTTAGAAATTCCATCAGGATTTATGTCGAATGGGGAGAGTTCTCGAGGGGAACTGAAGGGAGAGGGCGAGACGGCAGTGCTATTGGCGGGGTTAAATGTTGATGCAAAGTAGTCATTAAGGACGGATGCGCAATCCTCAATGTTTATCGGTTGACCTCCTGAATCAACAAGTTCGATTTGGTTGCTACTTGACTTTGGTGAAAGCAAACGCAAAAACTTATTAGGATTCAATTTTAGGATAGATATCAGATCCACTGAGAAGTATTTAGCTTTTGCTTCAGCTACCTCTTTCATGTACTGATCGGTGCACAGGCGATATTTTTCCCAGGCGTCGGTATTGTTGCGTAGTTTCGCTGATCGGTATAGGTGTTTTTTCTGTTGAGTAATGATTTTAGGCGTTTAGTGAACCACTAATTGAGTGAGTCGGTTTTGATAAGAATAGTAGGGATAAATTTATTTTTGAGACTTATGAGCTTGTTTTTGAACAGTTCCCAGTTAGCATTGACGGTATGATTTTGGTAGGAATGCCGGAAGGTTTCGTGGGATTGTGCTAGTCCCATATTTATGGCGTCGTAGTTTCCTCTTTTGTAATCTGTGATCGTTTTAGTTTCTTTAACTTCACTTGGTGTGTTCACTCAAAGTACCGCCGGTGGGATGGATGGATGGATGGATGGACAGATAGACAGATGCACGGAAGGACGCATGAACGCTCGGATGTACGGTGGCACAGGCGGAGGCACGGACGGACGGATGAGCGCTTCGCCCCACTCATCATCATGCACTCCGTGGATTTGCTGTGATTTTTTTCCACCTTCAAGAACCGCGCATTCATTGTTCGCCTTGGCGTTCTTGCAAGCGTTTGTTACAAGCAAGCTAACTCTGCAGCGTGGATTGCAGGATCCACCCGCCACCGACGCATGCATTTCCATTCAAGAGTTACCGAAGTTTGGAAGGCTGCCAAATCGTAGGTATGCAGTTGCACCTGACACTCGGCCTACCGGGCATGTGTCTGTGCCAGGACTGCATGATTGGCGCGGCTAATGGAAGCTCCATCACGCTTCCACTGTCGGCGCTCTTCTGCAGTTGCCCGTGGCTTACCAATGCGGAAGGTTTCAGAAGAAACTGAAGCGTGCGTGCTTGGCGCCGCGGTTACGACAATATGAACGACGTTGCTTGGAAGTCAGGCAACGGCGCCTTCTTCGGTACGATGCTGAGAATGTCACAACTGATAGGACAGTCAATGGAGACTACCTGCGACACTCTTACCAAAAGAGATTTCCACTTTTTCTAGCCATATAGAACTTTCGCTAAAAATGTTATAAACGGGTATGGCAGAGTAAACTTCCTCGCCCCCCCTCCGCGAAAAATTGAATTTGCAAATTAGACACAAAAAATCCGCTGTATTTTGTACAAAAAGCTGTGGAAGCCCCACGTTGAGCAGCCACACCAAATGTTTTAAATTCGCACCGAATTGCGCCGCGCGCCCTGTGTCATAAGCAGTATGCGTACGTGAAACCTCAGTTGTTTCTTATTTCGTCTTCTGCAAGCGAATGCATTTCTTAGTCGGGATATGTCAGGTGTCTGTCGGGATCCGTTGACCGCCCTCTTTCATAGCAACAGCTGCCGGTGCTTGCGCCCTTAGCAATCATAGCCCCTACCACTTCACACTTCGGCAGCTGACAGCAACAGCAGCGGGCGTGCGCGCATATTTTCACCGAGCACTCTAGCTACTAGAGCTGGAAACGCTCATCACGTTTCTCGCGACAGAAAAGCCCCACGTACGGCAATCGGTGCCATTGGCTGCACCTTAAGAAAAAAAAGAGAACCTTACTTTTCTTACACTGCAGGTTCTCACGTGCGAAACCGTCACCCCCGGAAAATCTTTTCGGCGAAACGCCGCTGTGTATGCTACGCAATGCATTCGCGTTTCTCCACGATTCCCTTCGGGGAGGGGGGCGCTGCGAGCGCTCGATGGTGACGGACGCACTCCACATCGCCTCCGTAGATTTTCTGCTATTTCTGCGGACATCCACCTTGGTACCCCTGAAACTTGGATTTATCGTCACCGCCAAGTTCTCCGCTTCGCCTAGACAACACCTTCGTCCAGGTGGGTCCAGTTTTGACAACTTGAGGGACGTCCTTCACTCCCGGCTACAACGCCGCCTCGCTAAGGGCTCTCAGCCCGGCGATGGCAGCCGCTAACGTGGTTACGGGCTATGATCCTACCTCAAGCCAAATGCTGTCCATGGAGCTTTCATCCTCCGAAAACACTATGCCATCAGAAGATGAATACCTCGACGACATGGTGAAACTGTGGCAACGCAAGCAAGCGAAATCGAAGTCTGCGTCTCAACAACAACGAGACGCCACGGCGGGCCACCATTCCCCAGCCTTGCAAGGAACGCCGGCGCGCCATCCCTCCGGCGGTGCGCCTACCTCTGCTCCGTCCTCGCAGCCAGCGAAGCAACGCAAGTGGCGTCCGCGTCAAACTCCTCGCCTCTCTCGCGACGACTACATCGTAGTGCTGAAACCTCGCGTTCCCTGCGAGCTACGCACATTTGTCCCGGCCGATCGCGCGGGCGACGCCATCCGCAGCTACCTCGGCGACCGGACTACCACGCAAATTCAAGTGTGGCCAATCTGGGAACAGAACATCTTGGTCTGTAGCACCACCATTTTGCCTATGGCACAGCGACTCCTCGGGGACTTCCAGCTGCAAGTGGGGGATCAGCAGCTGCCCGTTCGAGGCCACGCCAAGGCACCAGGGGACACATGCAAGGGCGTCATCAATGTAAACCCTGCTGAAAGCCCGGAAAAGATAAAGTCTGAACTGTATTGGCCTCAAGGTACTATCCTTGCGGTCCGCAAACTCGGAGATTCCGCGGCGGCGGTGGTGACTTTCGAGGGCACGAAGTTACCCCGCTTCCTCTTCTACCACTGCGTGGCGACGTATATCCGCGCCTATAAGAAAACGGTCCCTGTATGCACCAAGTGCGGTACCATCGGTCATCGACCACCTCAGTGCCCTCACGCCGCTCCAACCCAGTGTGCCAAATGTGGAACCCCCGCACCTGCAGGTCTAGATGCCCACGACTGCCACCCCAAGTGCCTCCTCTGCCATGGCGCCCATGAGACTGGGACCAGTGGCTGCACGGCAAAATACCGAAAATATCGGAAACACAAGCAGCCCTCAACATCTCCTCGAGGGACCACCTCATGTTCGTCACAGCCAGACAGCAGCACAAACCTGCATCATTCGGCTCCACCACTCCACGCCGACTCTCAAGCATTCCCACCGCTCGAAGCACCAGCGGCGGTACCTCAGGTGAGCAGTTGGGCAGGGAAAGCTGCTTCTAAGCCTCTCTCACCCCCTTCTGTCGATCCTCCTTCTCCCGAACTTGCGGCCCTTCGCCAGCAAGTTGCGGCACTTCAAAAGCAAAATTCTCTTTTAACTAAACAACTCGAACTCTTAAATAAGCGACTTCAACCCCAACAACAGTGTACTGCAAAGCCATCCGGTATTGCCTCCTCTGTCCAGGCGGCTACGCCAGCTATGTCCAAGCTTAGTCCTCGCGCTAAGTCCACTCCCATTAAACCGCCGGTTCAAGCAGCCATGTGTACTCCAGCACTCGGAACCGGTGCTACATCTACTCCAGAAGCTCTTGAGGCTCCTGGGGCACCTCAGGTTCTCTTGCCCGCTAACCAAACTCTCCCTAGCGAAGAGCACACCCCGCGCGTAGAGGAACGCCTCACGCGCGTCGAAGCTTCGATTAATCACCTCCTCACCAGCTTCTCGGTCCAACGCATAGTAGTAGAGGTTACCCAGGCTATTCAAGCCTGGGCAATCACCCAGTTTCAACCCAAGGCATCGCGTTCCCGCTCCTGCTCGGTGAGCAGTGAGGGTACAGCTCCACGGCGTCGTCGTAAGGTGGCTACCACCACCCCGCCGTCGGACAATCCGGCCTCCGTGCCCCTCCCTGCCTCTGAGGATTCCGAGCGGGACATGGAGGACCAAATATAAAACCTAGGACAGTCACGATGGCTACCAATCGTACGTCCCGTTCAAACATTGCGTCTAAATTCGAGATCATACAGTGGAACCCTGGAGGCTTCGGGAACAGGCGAAAGCGTTCACATCTTTCCCTTTTCCTCAGCTCACTTGGCTCTCAGCCGGCCGTCTTGGCGCTCCAAGAATCTGGCCCTGCTCCATCCCTTTCTGGATACTGCTCCTATGTAGGCGGCACCACCACATGCCTCCTCGTGCATAAAGCTTACACGGCGATACAGATCGACCTCGATCTGGATCTTCCTTACGACTACTGCATGATATCAGTGCTGTCTCAGCGGAGGGGCCAACCATCAATACATATCTTAAACGTGTACTGTCCCCCTCGCCTTGCGAGGGCTTCGTTTGCGCATCTCTTCCATCGGGCACTGCGTATAGCGGCCCGACAACCACTGGTGATTGTCGGGGACTTTAATGCCCCCAGCCCTCACTGGGGTTACCACTACGAGAAGGCCCGGGGCAGAGAGCTCAAGGAGCTCATTTCCTCGCTGAGCCTGACGCTTCTTACCGATCCGGCACAACCCACACGTTCCGGCAACTCGGTCACGCGAGACACATGCCCCGACCTCTCCCTCACCCGTCACATCCGCGATGCTACATGGGAAAATTTAGGCGAAAACCTAGGCAGCGATCACTTTTTACTCCGCATTTCGTTCACACCGCGGCAGAAAATGCGCCAACACTGGGGCCAAGCCCGTCTCACCGATTGGACTCAGTTCAGAATGCAACCATTCCCCGCCGGCCTCTCCTCGACCGAATATGCAGCGTGGGCATCATACGCTCTTCATATGAAACAAGCGAACACTCGCACCCTTGCAACCTCTAATTTGACTCCTGCAATCGATCCACACCTCCTACATCTTTGGCACGCTCGCCGCGGGCTCATAAGGAAACGCAACATAAGGAACGTATCATAAGGAAACGCTCATAAGGAAACGCTCATAAGGAAACGTATCTGGAAACGCAACAAACTTAATCGGAAACTTCGCGCTCGCATTGAGGCGCTCACTGCAGAGGCGGCTGCATACTCCGCACAACTTTCCGATGCTAACTGGGCAGACACCTGTTCGAAGGCTGCAAACCAGATGAGCTCTAAGAGTGCGTGGCGACTCTTTAGAAGCCTTCTCGATCCCTCCACCACCAGGGGAGAAACGCAACGCCAGCTCCACCGTGTTCTGCATGCATTTCAGGGCACTACGGATGAACTCGCGCGAGAACTTTGTGACCGCTACATCTGCCGCACAATTGATCCCGCAGGCCCAGCATATACGTATTCCGGCGCCCCTAACACCGACCTCGACGCCCCATACACGCTTTCTGATTTACGATTTGCACTCACGAAAATGCGACGGGGCACGGCCCCTGGACGCGACGGAATCACAGTATCGCTCCTGGCAAATCTTCCCGACCAAGCACACCTCTCGCTACTCCAGCTTATAAATTCGATATGGGACGGTTCTCCGCTTCCAACGGAATGGACCACATCGGTCGTGACATTCATTCCCAAATCGGCAAAGTCCGTTAGTATTGAGGCACTGAGACCCATCTCACTTACGTCTTGCGCAGGCAAACTCATGGAAACCATGGTTCGCGAACGCCTTTCAGCCTACTTGGAGGCCAGGAGCACCTTTGCCGACACGATGTTTGGCTTTCGCCCGCATCTGTCGGCGCAGGACGTCCTGCTCCAGCTTCAACACGATATCATAGAGCCGACTACTATGCGCCATAACGATAAAGCCGTGCTCGCTCTCGATCTCCGCGGGGCGTTCGACAACGTCAAACACAGCACTATACTCACTAACCTGTCTACCACAAACTGCGGGCAGAAGACTTTCAACTACATTCGCGCCTTTCTATCACATCGCACCGCCTTCATTCGCCTTAATTCTACCGAACACGGCCCGTACTTATTAGGCACGCGGGGTACACCTCAAGGGGCAGTTCTGTCTCCTCTGCTTTTTAACCTGGCGATGATGAACCTCCCCTCTCTTCTAAGCGAGGTCGAGGGAATACAACACGCACTATATGCGGACGATATCACAATCTGGACCAACACCGGCTCCTTAGCGCAAATCGAAGAACGCCTGCAAAAGGCTGCCCTTCTGGTGGACACCTACGCAGGTTCATGCGGCCTGGAGTGCTCTCCAGCTAAATCGGCTCTTCTTTCAGTCTCTCCGCTACCGCCGCCTCAAATTTTTCTTCCGTCCGGGCCCATCCCGTCAGTGCAAAATATTCGGGTTCTTGGCCTTCACCTCACATCGTCCTTGGATCCAAAGGGCACAATAGCAGGCCTCAGACGCACCAGCGAACAGGTGAGCCGCATGATACGGCGAGTTTCTACCAAGCGCGGCGGCCTCCGCGGGTCTCAGTCCCTCCGATTGGCCCACGCATTTGTGACCAGTCGCGTCCTCTACGCCTTGCCTTACCTTCACCTGCGTCGTCGACACGAGCACCAGCTGGACGTCCTTCTTCGTTCAGTATACAAACGCGCTCTGGACCTACCTATTGCAACTTCCAACAGCCGATTCACGGCTCTGGGGGTACACAACACCTTTGCAGAGATGCGCGAAGCTCATCGCGTTAACCAAATCAATCGACTGTCGCAGACGCCTTCAGGGCGCTGTCTTCTACACAGACTTGGCCTTAACCCGATATCTGACCAAGACCCTCTGCAGCCGGTACCAGAGCTCTGGCGTCAAAAGCTATGGGTGGAACCTCTACCCCGTAATAGTGACACGTGCGGTTCTTTCCTTCCGCACGACGCTTGCAAAGGTGCGCAGGAAAGCAACGCGGAAGTCGTCCCAGGTTCGAAGCGTTGACTCGCGGTTCTCGAGTCAACTCGCGGTTCTCGCGGTTCTCGAGTCAATATGAACCCTGGCCTCCATCCTGGCCGTAGACTAGCACGCGCCGCGGCCCTTCATACGCGACACTCCGATCGTCCTGGTGTTTTCTACGTGGACGTCTCGGGTCCCTCCCCCTCGGGTCACTTCACGGCTGCCGTGATTACAGAGGGCAAACACGTAGATGGCCTCTCCTTTCGAGCAGACACAGTAACGCACGCTGAAGAGGTTGCCATAGCTTTGGCCGCCTCTAACCCTGCCTCACGCACCATCCTGACGGACTCGCGCTCGGCCTGTTCTCAGTACCTTCAGGGTTCCATTGCTCCGCTGGCGGCTAGCCTACTACAGGCAGCCTCTTGGCGCTTTAACCCTCATCCCATTCGTGTAGTGTGGACCCCAGGCCACTCGGGCCTGCCCGGCAACGAGGCGGCAAATGCCGCTGCCCGCGCTTCTCATGCCCGGGCCGTTGCCCCTCCATGTCCCGAGACGGAATCTGGCAATACCAACCTGACGCGCTTTCGCGAAATTTTGGCTTATTACCGGGCTTCGCGCCGCCTCTACCCGGACCCCGCACGCGGTTTGGAGAAAGCGGACGAACGACTGCTACGCCGCCTGCAGACGAACACCTTTATAAGTCTGGCGGTCGCCAGGCACTTTTTGCCGGAAATCAATGGCACCTGCTCGGCCTGTCATGTGCTCGCCGACACATATCACGTCGTAGCATCGTGCCCAGTTAATCCCGTCCCTTTCTCATCCCCTTTTCCTATCCCAACTAGAGAGGCTTGGGAGGAGCACCTGCTCGGCTGCTCTACCTTGGCTGCACAACGCTCCTTGGTGGAGCGCGCACGGGCAGCTTCCAGCTCCACTGGCGTCCCGGAATAGGGTCTTGCCACTCTAGCACGCCGATGGGCCACGTCGGCACTCTCTAGTAAACTTTTTCTGAAATAAATGTTTTTACCACCACCACCACCTTCGGGGAGATTACGCTTTCTTTTGGTTCAACTTCCTTGTACCTTTGCTCAAAAAGTATTGAAACAATTTTGTTGGAACTTTGCATGCATTGCGGATCTCGAAATGCCGGCGTTAATACACTGTAGAGCCGCGAAAAACATGCCCCAATTTAGAAATTTTTGTCTAATGTATGGTTGACCTGATTCACCAGGCCTACTGCGCTTTTGGTTCGTTCCACGCTACATTAAATGCTTATCTTTGCCGTATTCATATTTAACACGCTAACCGAGCAAAACAACCATGCGTGATCAAACGCGTGATATTGCTGAGCAAGTGACAAGGGGAAGCGGAGGCAAGCGATAAACAGAAGTGTTCCCGTGCTTCGCCCGATTGAAAGTTGATAAAATAAGGAGAAGAAAGAAGAGGAATGAACAAACGATGAACTTTTTACAATTCATTCTGATTTCTTTACGCGTAAAAACTGGTGAAAGACAACAAATGTGAACATCAACCTTACTTCGTTCAACCAGATCTTAGGATGCCTGGCAACCGCTACGAGCGCACTTTTTCTCTGAAAGCGAAACTAGCGCTGAGTTTCCGGGACCTGGCTGTGTTTCGCAGCGCAGACGTGCCTACGCCTGCTCTCGTCGCTTGACAGACATTGCCCTGTATTCACAAACGCTCCTCGACTCGACTTCCACCCTTCACTTGACAACGTTGAGCACTGCACCGCTGCTCGGCTGCAAATGACGCTGCGCTACTCAAGAATCGCAACAGATTATCGCTGATAGGCAGTGGCTTGTCCTGTCTAGAGACGGCGCTCCCATCGGTTTTCTCAAACGAAGGTGAAGCCTTGAGTGAAAGGACGTTCTAGAATACGGGGGATAGACTGCCAAGCTTGGCGAATGTTTTCGTGCCGTGCTGGTGTGCTTGTTGGCGACCCGAGAAGACCGTGTTTTTCTGTGTCCGTGAACTGAGGCGTGGGTGTGTGATGTTCTTTGTGCACTGGATATTCGAAATGCTTACGGCTGCAAATCAGAACCGTTGGGAGATGCTTCGCGGCGAATGGCCGCAGCTAATGTACCGAAGTTACGTGTGTTCTTATTTGCAAAGGACAACCGAAGAACGAAATGGTAGCGTGCCACTCGGCCAGTTGGCGCCGGCATTCGTTTTCTTCGAGACCCGAAGGTACGTGGGTCCGTAACACATTTTTCTAAGTCATTCTAATGACATCACCTCCACCATGTTTCGATCTTGCCCTAAAAAAAAAAAAGGTGTGACGTTTGCTTTTGACTCGTTGTCGTAAGCCCTGACATTAAATTTAAAATAAAACGCGCATGGCAGTGCGCTTACATAGGAGGCATTTTTCCTTCAGCATAGTTAAACATTTTAGTATTTGCGGTTAGCACCACGGACTTCTTACATTATTTCTGTTTACTCGGTTAAGAAAAAAGAAAGGAGTGTTGTTGCAATGATTAGTGCATCGGTTTTGTGAATGGTATTTTTTTTTCTACTGTTTCAACTTTGTTGCGGTATTAAAACTTTGCGTCGATCTCCCCACCACCTTCACCCATTAGGTTTCCTTGATTTGTAGATGCCTGTAGACACTTACGGTGAAGCTGTTTCTTAGTTCGAGCTCTTCTTCAAGCTAGAATATTTAGGAACCACTACTAAATATACCAATACAAGTACGGGCAGTGGAAGTGCCCGCGGGAGCTACACAGTTTATTTTCGACACAGTACTAACATTTTTCCCGTGTCCTAAGTTATAAAGGCGACTACGCACCAGTGGGACAAGGTCAGAGCAAACAAAGAAATGGCACTCCTTGTGTCAGTCACAAGATACTTTTTGTGAAGCGAATGATTTGGTTTCTTTTGCATAGGTTATCGCCCGGATATTGAGCTCAATAACGGATTTGTGGTAGCAGCACACACACCCTTCAATAACTTCGTGTCTATGAAGACACATGTTTGAAATAGTACACTGTCGTCCTTTATGAAGAGGAACACGTGAACTCGTAGCCTGCGCTCTGCGGCGGCTGCCTACAGCACCATCAACCGACTGCAAACGGAAACACGTTCGCTTTCAGCGTTATCTACTGCCGAAAAAAGAAAATATGGAGTTACCACTGGCAGGCAAGCGCTGCTTCATTGCACACACTCTCTGCACACTCTATCTGACCACTGCCAACATACCACGCGTTCTTCGCGACCACGGCGCAAGCAACAGTAATCGCCCGATATCACTCACCGCGCGAGCAATCAGGGAACGTAATCTCCTTATCTTGCTTGGTCATAGATGACGCGAAAAGCGCACGTGCCTCCTTCACTTGTTGGTCGATGGTGCTGTAGGCAGCCGCCGAAGAGCACAAGCCACGCGTTTGCTTCGGGCTCGCGTCGAAGAAGATGAGGAAGGGAATCAAGTGGGCGATGGAGAGACAGAAGGCGGCAACACCAGGGAGGATGCTACCAACATTAACCTGCTTCACTGGGCAGCCAATGTGGTCGTCAGGGTGAAGTACTGGTGAGTGGTACCATGCTGTAGTGGGCTGTGCTGTTGATGATGAGACAACGTTCAGTACGGAGTACTGAAGTATTTAAATTCAGACTTGACACCAAGTGTTAAAGAATGTGAAGTGTAGTGCAAACCACTGCATGAATCGTAGAATGAGATGAACACCTCGTATAGGGGATGCATTAGGCACGTGTGTTATGGTGTTATCATTCAATAGGTGGATGAAGTGAAAGCTCGGTTAGTACATTCCTGCCGGGTTGATGGTGACCATATTTATGGACAGTCCTTTCTTGTGTCGTAGAACAGCAGTTAAGGTTGGTTCATCCTCGAGATTAGTTTTCAGCCAGGCCTGGCTTATTGCCAGCACACAAAGCTTTTACAGACACAAATACAGTGGAACCCCGATTATGTATGTTTGAGGGAAAAAGGCAAAACCGCCGTATAATTGAAAAAATAAGTGTATAGTCAGACACTACATCTTGGCCAAACGCTGGTACAACCCGCCTGAATAAGCTCACAGGACGACTCTGTTTTTATCCAAAAGGGTGAAACAAATTATTTCTTGAAATGATAGCTATTCATTCAACTGAAGAAAGTGTTAGCCAAACATACAAAAATTTAAGTCAAAAGTGGATCTTCTTTCTGATCAATAGAGTTCAAAAATGGCTTGCACGTAAATATAAAACAAAAAACTGTTGGCTGCAGCCTTCCATCAAAACATTAAGATACAGGGTCATCGGCATCACATAATGGTGACGGAGCGCATTTTGCAGGAAGTGTGCGTTAAATGTTTTGATGTTGCATTTGTTCTGTTGTGAAGAGCAGTTGATGCGGCACTGTTATTATGAGCAAAGTTGTTTCACACTGCACCACTTAATTTCTGCTTGCTGAAGTCCTGAGACTGTACAACAAACAAAGTGGCATTTCATTTCAAGTTTCAAGACTAGCTCAAGCTTCTCCGCGTATATAAAGCTTGTCTTGGTAACAGCCCTGCATACGCATGCAATCGAGGCATATCCACAAGTGGCTAACTGTGGCTAACTGTGACAGTCTAACTGTGACGTCAGGTTCAACGTGACAATGAATGTCATTAACGAAAATTAGGAAAAGAATCGGGCCTAGCACAGACCCTTGTGGGACCCCCGAGTAAACGTCCAACTCTTCAGATTCAGCGTCATTTACTTTAACGTGCTGACTGCGGTTTGAGAGGTAGGCGGCTATCCAGTGTACTATATTGGTTTCAATCCCGATAATCTTCAGCTTGTCAATTAGTTTTTGATGGGGCACCTTATCAAATGCTTTGGAGAAATCTATGAATATTGCGTCACATTGAAGTCTTGAGTTAATTACGGTAGCATAGTCATGTGCTATTTCGAGAAGTTGGGTTATGATAGAGAGCCCTTTTCGAAAGCCGTGTTGTTTGGAGTAAAGTAGGTTGTTATCTTCTAAGTAAGTGGTGATTGCCTTGTTGACTATATGCTCCATTAGCTTGCATCAAGAACTAGTCAGTGAAATCGGCCTGTAATTGGTCACAAGTAATTTGTTACCCCCTTTATGAATAGGAAGGACCCTGGCACGAAGCCAGTCCGTCGGCAGTGTGGCTGTTTGAAGCGATGATACGAAAATTGCATGTAGAAAGGGAGTTATTTCTTCCTTATCAAGTCATATCCCTTCTTACTGCGCATACACACAGTCACTGTTTAGTCGAGTGGAATCACGACCATCGTCTTCGTGTTCACTCATACTTTTGGCGAGACGGAGATGCTCAAATCACTGTGATTACTCGCGTAATCCTTGCACTCGAATGATTCTCGCACCCCTCACATCGGCCAACAAAATTAAGATTTCTTTTTTTTCCTCGAGTAATTATCGCACCCCCAAAAATTGCCGCAATAATGTCGTCTGCTCCTTCCAACCATTGATGGTGATAGCGCGCACTATCTGGCGCCATCTCTTAAGCATCAAGCGTACTATTATTGCACAGAGATTCAGTCCAATCCAAGCCAAACCAAAGTGGCAAGTGCGCCAGATTTTATGGTTTAAAATGCTTTTAAGAAACATTCTATCAGCAACTCGCTGTATGGCAAGAAAGACAACGCAGTGTGGGAGGCGGCCAGCGACAAACTCTCGTCTTCAGAAGACAATGGTGCTTCGTCTGACGAATAGGAACAGTTGCGATGGTGGTTGAGGGGAGCTGCGACGATCGGAGTGCGGTGCGCCCAATTCGCAAATAAATGTTGTTCGGCAATTTTGGATTGTTTTCCTTTCTTTTCTTTTTCGATAACCTGAACTTAGGGGTCGACCTATATTCCCGCTCGACCTATAGTCAGGTTTATACGGTACTTCTCAAAGCTTGTTATATTAGTTGCTGGTGTGAGAATCACGATTTGCAGCCAATTTGTTTTCGTTATCGCTGGGTACGTTTTTTGGAAAGTTTGCCCCGCCCAATTCTCACACCCCCCAACTTTGCATCGATTTTCCGCAAAAAAAAGTGCAAGAATAATGCGAGTAAATATGGTATAAGGTTATGGCGTGGCAAGGTCGTTCTCAAGGTTTTCCTCGAGGGAGTCGCACGAGAAAATATAATTTCTACCTTTATTCACAATGCAGGGGAGATAACATAGGTGAAGCTGAAGGATATTTATGTGAAAATTTTCATCTCTGTTCACTGCAGAACTGTATTGCTGCGTATCAATTTCTTGAAAACGTATTGATTGGTGGCTTGTGGAAATTTTCGAGAGTATCACACAGAGTATCACTTAATCACACTTTGTATCATTCAGTGATAAACCACAATCACGACTTCACCTGAGTGTATCCCTCTCACCTATACATGTCTAGTTTCGGGCTTTCACGAGTATACTGGGCTCCCACACCACACTCAATTTGTTCGCAGCAGATGACATGCTGCAGGCATTGCAGGTTGCACTATCTTAATGGGAGCGTAATCCAGCAGCGCTTGTCTACAGGCCCTGGCTGGTTATTTTGTTCACAGATAGATGACGCTGATAGCGAACGTGTTTTCTTTCGCTGTCGGTTGATAGCGCTGTAGGCGGCCTCTGCAGAGCAGTGTTCCCTTTCACTCGTGTTGCCTTTCACAAAAAACGACAGAGTACCCGTTTCTCCTTTCTTTTTTCACTAGCAATCTACTGCAGATCAGTTTTTCATCTCTACGCAAAAATTTGGTCGGTGTAAGATTCAAATACGAAATCAGGTTTTTTTTTTTTTTTTCATGGACTGTCGTGGCAAGTCGTCATAAAATGCAGCTTCAGGGTAAAGTGATGTCGTATAACAGAGGTTTTTAATACAATGTTTCTAGTGAGCTTTTGCCAAGAACTAGTTAATTCGTCATAAAATGCAAGTCATCACAAAGTACAGTAATGAAATCGCATCACTAAAAAGCAAAGTGCAATTCATAGCCAAGTTTTATAATACATGAAGCACATATCAGCAAAATAAATTAAATATATGGTACCTTTAAGGTTCTATTGTTCTATTTGAGCATGTGCCTCATTTACACCTAATGTACGCTATGGGTAGTGTTGATCCTCTGAGTTAACACTGTATGCGTGTCATTTTTTTTTTTTCACTATGTTCAGTATTGGATGCTATGGATTACCGGCAAAGCTGCCGCTCACCCTTAATAACACTTATTGTTTCAATATGGAACATTCTTGGTTCCTGCAATGTTTTCGTTTATTTTATGAGCAAAGCTCCTTAAGGTGGGGTTTGTTCTCTCCTGAGCAATAGTATGTTCTAACAGTCACTTCTAGTTAGATTTAATAATTGTTCACTAGATGGCATCGTGTGTATGTCCTTGGAAATATCGCTAGATGGCATTAGTGGTTTTTATATAATTGATGTATAAAGAAGATAGATAATAATAAAGAAGATATATAATAAAGAAGAAGATAATAATAAATTCACAGCATATCCACGGAGTGAACGATGATGAGTGGGGTGAGGCATCCGTCCGTCGAAATGCATGCTCCAGTTTGATAGAATTGAACGGATCGACAGACACATATGGACGGGCAGACAGATGCTTTGCTCCACTCAACATCACTCATTCGGTGGATATTCTGTGAATATTTTGTTAAAAACATGTTTTAATGTCTATGCAATGTATTGTGGGCTGCAGTATATTGCCACAAGCACTTCTATTTTCATGTAACTGACCCATTCACATATAATGGGTGCACTTGCATTGCAGTGTGCCTAATTGTCAAACATTCCTAATATTTCTTATCATTCTGTTTGGCTTGAACACAGAATGTGAACAGTAGAGTTTATTATGGAGCTAACACCGCCACAAACAGTAAGGCTGGAATTTTCCATAAATCCCAACATGCTTCACCACATAATGGCAATACAGATGGTGGATGCTGTGATTGCCATTGTCACTGTGGAGTGTTATTCGCTAGTGCTTTGACATTTAATTGGCCGGGCATACATTTCTTGCAGGTTGAACAGAAGTCGTCAGGTACTGGCGGGGCGCAAGCGATTGGCACCAGTGACTGTCCAACGCTTCACAACTGCCCGCTACTTCCTTAGTGGCTTCTTAGTCACCGCAGCCCTAGTGACTGCCCTGGTCGTGCTCCTGCCAGGCGTGCCACCAAGTTCTGCAACACGAAACGATGTTGCCGACATGATTGAGCTCTGGCGCGACCTATGCCGCTGGGGACCGGATCTTGTGACGCTGCGGCGCGGTGATCGTTCACCGCCAACGTAATTTTCAGGACTTCAGACATTTCTTCCTCTGTCGACGTCTTTCTCGTGGATGCTCTGCAAAGTGTGCATAGTTGCTACGAGAATGTCTAGACACGAGCACCTGTGATGTGATCTTTTCAGATCATCCTCTTTTGTTAGTGTGTGTACATTTCAGTTCATACATTGATGTGTCACAGGACCAAACTTACAAAAAAATAGACTGGTACAGGTTAGATTGACAAATGGCTCTTCTTTGTTTCATGAGATGTAGATAGTTGCTGCTAAGTAGCAGTGACAAGTCGCTGTCATTTTTTAGAAAAACTTCTTTTTCTTTTTGTCTGTGTGTATGTGTGTGTATGTATGTTTGTGTCAGTATTTTTTACGCAATACAACTTCCCAAGAGCATGCTTCAAAGGAAGGTCAAACAAAGTGCTGCAGACTACATTGGCTAAATCGGCAGACCTCTGAAGTGTTCACGTGAATGGTGGCACGACACACTCATAATTCATAGATGTGTGGCCCATTGTGTTACCAGTGCGTGTAAACACTACATTTAAGTTTCGAAAATTTTGGCAAGTCCGTGCCTACATAAGACTCGGCAAACCTGTCTGAAGACAGTTGTGGCTCAAACCTGGTCACACAATTTTCAGGCCCCTGCAATGTCCCACGATCTTGAGTCTAGCCACGTCATACACGCCTGGCAAGTACTCATGCTGGCAATATCTCAATGAACGTTGTGCGTCATCATTGGTTCTACCACCTTGCCAATTCATTGCCAGTCTTTGCAAACGGTCCTCTTCAACTCAAGGAGAGTTCCATTTTGAGAGAACAAAGTTTACAAAACGTAGCAACTTAAAATTCGACTGCCACTCTACAGGCTTGCGTGTGCAGCTTGAAAACCATTGTATGCTGGCAGTTTGTCGTAATGCTGTCATAGAATCTGTTTTTGCTTTTTGTTGCAGTAGTTTTTGGGAACCGAGTGCCATGCGTGTGTATTATTTCGTCATGTGCAATACTACTTTTTTTTTATCTCAAGCAAGAGATGTACATTTTTTTGTACAAAGCCTAGTATGACTACACCTTGTTCACATTTACTGACCTGTTCCAACGAGTTGATGTGTGAAAAGTATTCGCACCTGTGTGACTGTTAATAGTTTGTATTTATATATAGTTCTGTTTATTGCTGTTACAAGCTCTACGAGTTCATAAAGGTTTTGTAAAGTTTTATTAAGTGACCAGCCCTAAATTTGGGTTGAATTTTAGACATTTTAAACTTTAGTGTTTCTTGTGAGCTGAAAAAGAAAATGTTCATTTTTAAAGATTTATCTAGCAAACCACTTCAGTTTAGCTTTTCCAAGAAGGAAAGTATGTTATAGAAGCCTATTTCAAGTTTTTGTGTTCATGTTGTTTTCTGTTTGTTTTAGCTGAAAATAAATTTACTTCTGTGTTTGTCATAAGATCCTTCACAGTTTTTGTCTATTCATACTGCCACCCCAACAAATAGTTAACACAGGAGTAGCAATGATGCAGTGAAAAAAACTAGAAGTGTTACGATTTCCTGAAAGGACGTAAAAGTTAAAGAGCATAAGTGGTACTGGAGAAATCACTCTCGGTATTGTCTGGAAGTTACACTGAGCACTGACATATGTGCCAATTGCCAGCACACATGTGTTCAACAGATATCTGGTGCCAAAGCAACCCAAGAACCTACCCTCAATTTTCGACGCGGAAGTGTTTTTGGTCGGGGGTCTATCATGGCTTTGGTGACTTGCTTTTGCTACTGAAAAAAATACTCGCGATTGAAAAGCAAAGAAAAAAGTTGCGTCAATGGGTGTCGAACCCACGACTTAAGTCGGCAACAACAGAAGCTGCATGCTACCTACTGCGCCCCGACCACATTCTCTGGCAGCTTTACAAACATTCCTTTTATATTTAACACTGTCCTTTCAGTGCTCTTGATAAAGAGAAGTAAATGATCATGACTGTAGCACCTGCGATTAGTTCTTCACCCCGCATGACGTGAGAGAAAACTCTAGGAGGCCTTCGTCATACAGTTCACATAAAAGCATACAGCAGACATAAAAGCAGACCACTGAGTAGAGAGTGCGAGGCGTTAACCACTGAGTCAAGAAGGAAAACCTCTTTCAACGATTCAACATCAAGCTATCTATATCTACCACTCACCGTTGCTGACGGGCATCTAGGTGGGGGGGGGGAACTATCGTGTTTGCAGCATTACCAGCGAGATGGCGCAATGAACCAGCATGCCACATCGTCCCGACGTGTTGGCGTGCACTTTCATCTCCCACGCGTACTTTGCGCCGCAGAAAAGAGGGAGGTGATGCTCTTTCGCGGTGGGGAGGATGGTATGTCTTGGCTGGCCTTGGGCTTTTATTAGAATGATTCTGTTGCTGTTACCCGGTGCACAAAGGTCACTGCGATCGTCGCACAGTCTCCGTTAGCGAAAAGAAAGCGCTTTTTAGAGACAGCGAAGTAACAACCGAGAAGCGTATTCGTGTTAATCAGTACCTGTGAGTACGCTTTGTGCGTCATTTGTGCGTGAGAAACGTGGGGCACGTTTCGATCTGTCTGCCATTCTGCGTGTGACCTTCCAATTTGTTGCTATCGCGATCATTGCGTCGCCTTTGCGGCAAAGCTGTGACTTTTGTTGCCTGACCCACTCTGCTCTCGTCTTGTCACGTCAGGCAACACCTATCGTTATCCCTTTCATTGTTCGCTGCATCGCCCTCTATTTAATTTGAACCCCCTTTGTGAGCCTACAGGTTTATGCTTGATAGATATAAGTATCCGTAATATGCAGCACTTTAACTCCTTATTACCTGATGACCTGATTACGAAGCACTTTGAGTAACTTGAAAGGACTTAAGAATTATCTCGATCCCTCACCTGGTATCTATCAACAAAAACCCAAGTTGTGTTTTTGAGCTTCACCTTCAGCAAAATACGACAGCCGTGGATGACCTCAGGAGTCATATATCCGAGCAGAATAGATATGACCTTGAACAGTCTTCGTTCGGTCATTAAGAAAATACGAGTATAATGTGTCCTACAAGTTCGTAGCAGAGGGAGATGAATTGGCAAGTCATATACACAAGTGACGTCAAAGTCTGCTAAATTAACCAATTTCTTTGCTTGGAGCCCCGCCGCGTTTGTCTAGTGGCTTAAGTACTTGGCAGCTGACCCTCAGGTCGCGGGATCAAATCCCGGCTGCGGCGGCTTCATTTGCGATGGAGGCAGAAATGTTGTAGGCCCGTGTGCTCAGACTTGGGTGCACGTTAAAGAATCCCAGGTGGTTGAAATATCCGGAGCCCTCCGCTACGGCGTCTCTCATAATCATATGGTGGTTTTGGGATGTTAAGCCTCACATATCAATCAATCATTATTTCCTTGCTCGGATACCACACATAAATTTTCTGATACGATACGGGCGGTATTTTCTTTACGGCAGCTATTATCTTGCTTCTAGCTTCCTTTCTCTGTGTGTGATTCATGATAACACGTTTGAACAACCCATGATGTCGTTGGTAAACACGCTCGGTTAAGCATGTTCCTCAAAAAAGGCCGAGACATTTTTGTTATCTCGTTTTTTTTTTAAACTGAAGCTCGAGCTTGAGAACCACACTGCATCAAGTACCACCGGCGCCACCAACCGGATAGGCGATCGTAGATATTACCCTTTCTTTTTCTTCTCGTCTGGTACTCGCTTTCAGCATGACCTCCGAATGTACGCCGAAAACTTCTGTCTAACCTTTTGATTTGTCGGTGCTGCCAAAACAAGTGACGGACATCTAGCCCTCATCGAATGCGCGGGGAGACATAGATCTTCTTGAGTACAGCAGTTCAGCATTAAGGATAGTACTATAAACTTGCGGCAAGGCGGCAGTTTTGGTAAGACAGTTCCTGTGAAACACGGCAGTGTGTTGAGCAGCCGTGCTTCAGCGTCACACATGACAGCCCAGGACATGGACGTGTTGTTCCGCCTCGTATCCACAGCGACAGACTCGCAGCTGTACACCCTCGACAACGTGAGGTTTCGGTGGCTTCCGTACATGAACGGGAGGCGTAGTAACACCATGGCCGTCAGGGCGCTCCGCAAAGCGGTTGAAAAATGCCCCGCCCGCCAGACCCGACTCGAGCGCCTGGCCTTTTAGATGCGGAGCATCTAATACTCGATGCTTGTAGTGCAGCGCCGTCCGCAAGCTTCCTCCTCCTTCTTCCACCATCTGTGCATCCCTTCCTCCTCTACACACCGCGCGCGCTTCACTCCTCCACCATCTGTGCAACCTTCCTCCTCTACACACCGCGTGCGCTTCTCCTCTTCACGAACATTCGCTAGCTGTATAATGTAGCGCGCATGCGCCGTCACGCTTCGAGACATCGGCAGCTGACGCGCGCGCATGCGCCGTCGCGCTTCGAGAACATCGGCAGCTGACGCGCGCGCATGCGCCGTTGCGCTTCTCCCCCTTCTCAAACATTCGACAGCTGACAGTGCATGCGCCGTGGCGCTGTATATATACTCAAGGTCGGCGCTCGCTCGCTCAGTTGCCGGTCGTCGGTTGGTTTGTACGGCGCGTCGACGTCCAAGGTCGCGGTGAAATGAATTCCAACGAATCCACAAACACAATGATCGACGTCCCTTCGACCAGCGCCGCCCTTTCGCATACGTGTGTACGTGTTCACTCATTTAACAACCCCTTTTACAACCACGTTAACCAATTTAGCCAACGACCCAAGTAAGTCGCAATTTAACACCCCATTTCACAACCACGTTAACCAATTTAGCCATCGACCCAAGTAAGTCGCACTTTAACACCCCGTTAACCAATTATATGCTCCGCATTTTCCTCAGTGTTCCCCCGAGGGAAGCTGCGGGCAATTTTTTTCTACTGCTGGCTGTCGGCGCTGCAACTTCTGCGTCCCTGGACTCTGATGAGGTTCAGCGCCTGGGCTGCAAGTGCGAACTACAGCCAGATGGAGCTGCTGAAGCACGTTGACAACGCCATGAAGATCCTCGGCCTCAGGACAGCGTTTATGGGGACGGACGCAGTAACGTCGGTCCACGGATGCATTATGGTCGAAGATACCGAATCGAACGCCCCGGCGCACGTGGTCTGCGTAAGCCAGTGGCACCGCATGCCTTACTTGGCGGTGTACTCTCCGTCCGAGAAGATTCACTCGGAAATCTCGGTCGTTCTCGCCGCCGTGATGGACTGCGACCCCGCGCTCTTGGTGTGCGGCATCTACGAAGACCTCGGCTCGGCCCACACCGCAGCTCTCCTCGATGCCACGAATCGGAGCTACAGCTCAACGATAAAGGTGGAGAAGAGACTGCGGAACAATAATCTACAAGCGACAGCGTTGCTGCGACGTGGCAATGAAACGAACTCGAAGTGAGATAGTGAGTTTAGAATATTGAACTCTTTTTTTTAACCTGACGTAACACCCCTTGCATTAAGCTAATGACTGGTTTCGACTCTCGCGTTGTTTGCGCTGTTCGCTCGACGCTTTTGTGAGACCCGCAACTGTGTTTGAGCTGTGTTAGTTTACAGTATTACAAAGTCATTGATGGTGGAAATGAAGAATTTTTGGTGAACTGGTGTGCGCAAATACAACGACACTACAATTTTTACTGAAATGATAACTTTTTTTTATTTTCGTAGAACACTGTCGGAGAAGTTGAATGCGTTTTCATTGAATGCGTTTTCGTGAGAAAAAAAAACTTTTCAATACTTAAAACAGTTATTTGTTTTACTTGATTTCAATTACCAATGGTGATACGCTCGGCGATGACAGCTGCGTCGGTGTTGTTCAGAAGTCTGTTTGAACAAGCTGAAGTCTTAGATATATAATCTTAGTTCTGTCAGGGTCCCGTTCTTTCTGTAGGATTATTGTGCTTCCTTCAATCTTTATGCAAGTAACCTTCTTTTTTTAATCCCAACACCATCAACCTTGTCCTGAAGGGAAATTATTCTTATGAGATGTTATCATGCCAGCGATAATATTCTGTTATATTTTTTCGTTATCATATTGTTTCAGCTAGTACTTATTTAGCCACGGAGCTTGTTCTGCTTTCAGTTATTGTTTTTCGCCGCTAAGTTTAACAGGACGCTAAAGAAGAACGCAAGGGGAACTGACACCTCATTAAAATGGTTATTTTCACTCTGAACGGCACGGCGAAAACATTTTTGAAGGGGGGAGGGTTTACTGGATGCTTAAGAAGAATGGGAGGAGGGGCACCTCATTGAAATAGCCATTTTCTCTCGGTATGCCATGGCGAAAAAAAATGTGGGAAAGGGGACATGGAACCAGTTTGTCACTTCGTGGTTACGTCACCCGATGGGGGGGGGGGGGGGTGGTATGCAACACATTTAAACTGCTATAGATACAGATCGCGTGTTGGCAGTCATTTTGTGGTGTCTGAGGGTTATCTGGATGACCCTGACCAGGTCTAATAATGTCGCATGCCGTCACATAGGTTTACAATTTCATAGCATGCCATCACTAAAACCTATCACCGCTCACGTAATATGAACTGCGCCGCTAAATAACCCCTCCCGACTACCTTCGCTTTCTAAATATCTCGCATGCGAATGCATGCGCTTAAGGCACACTAGTTTTTTTTTTCCTCCCTGGCTTTTTCAGCAGCAGTATAAACAAATCTCTAGGACGATAAACAAGATCAGAAGCGCTTACTTTTGAAACGGCGTTTTGCCCACGGCTGTAGAGAGGTGGTTATGGTGCACGGCTTCTGACCCAGCGATTGCAGGTCCGATCCCGGCTACAGTGGTCCCGTTCTGATGGTAGCGAAATCCTTGAGGACCGTGTACTGTTTGATGATGGCCCACTTAAGAAAAAAACACTATCGGTAAATATTAGATCGACGTTCATTATTGAAACATAGGTCCAGGAACCTCGTATAGTGCTACTTCTATACCAACTGCTTGTTTTGAAATCAAATCACGTTTTAGCGGTCCGCATTGCGTTAACGCTCTTGAAACCACCCGCCTGAAAGCGTTCTTCCTCATATCGCTGTTGCGGTGCCCAACGTTTCCTCTCTTTTAGAGCGGTCGGCGCCGCGTCAAAACGACACGCGCTGCAACGCGCATGTGTGTTCAGGCCTCAAGTCATCGCCCTCCCTGCGTAGCCCTGAGCGTGCTCGATGGTACTATGCGAAAAGAGAGATTAAGCGCTGAAAGCGTGCGACAAAGCCCTGCAACGTATTATTGTTCTATTCTTATCCTCTCACCAGTACATCGTATTATTCTCCTGACTCCAGTTCAGGGAAACGAGCCGGCCTGACAACTGGCCAACCTCCCTGTCCTTCCGTTTTTCTTTTAGAGGCGAAGCTCTTTATAGCGGCACCTGTTCATCCCTAGTAGCCGTTGTAGTGTGTAACAAGTATAACATTTTGACCTCCGAGGTGGTGCCGGTGACAGATTTCTTCTGTGCGTTGTTGAACAATAAAAAATAGTGCTCAATGTGCATGCCAATGACTTCTATTGGGGAATGAGAGACAGGAGCATTTGTTTTTCAGTTAACGTGCACGCTGCGATCCCCATTAGCAGCCATTGGCATGTACATTGAGCACTATCTGACAAGAAAGGATTGCTACGTTATACTCGCTGGCTGTAACCTCCTTAGTTTTAGAAATGTTTAGCGAGCGTTGAGCCGCAGTGCCATGAATACAATGAACTACTATATACCGTGAATGAACTCGAAGTGGTTAAAGGTGGGAAGCAGATACGAAGTACAAGCCGTAAGAAAGTGTGCGTGTGCCACCTTTCGTTTTGTCCTTGGAATGTCCGCTGGATGGCGGTGCTTTTATATGGGGAATAGGGAGCCTACATGAACGGCCGTTTTTAGGGTGGAGACATCTTAATAAGTGCCTTCAAGAAACTCAGCCAAAACCAGCGGGCAACGGGGCACGCTGTTGCCAGCTTCCACCAAATTCAGCATACGTCTCCGTACGAACGCGCGGACGCGTCCCGTTTGTGGGCTTCCTACTCGCAATGCACGGACGCAGCAACGACAACTTCGGTTATCTACTCATTCGCGAACACCGCGAAACACATATACGTGTGCCGCAGGAAAAAACAGTGAACGAAATACGCAGTACTCACAGAGCAAATACGAGACGCACTGGTGGGCTCCCAGCCGTCTCGCTTCACTTGAGCCAGCCATAGTTGTCGTCAGCCAGGGCTCGCTGGGAAGCAGAACATTCGCACCCCCTTTCTGTTGTGCTTAGTGCAGAGCGGTACGCAGCATCCAGGCATTCTAAGGCTTCACCGGCAGCGTTTAACACGCTACCGAAACGTTCGACGCCGTATTATTGAGAACTAAACGCAACCGGGTGTAGACGCAGTGTGGGCACCAAGATGGGGCGACAGCGCGGCGTTGCTGTCTGGCAACATTGTGTTTTGGCGGGCGGCGGTGCGTTGGCGGCATGTAGTGGGTCAAAGGCTGACATCACCCTAAAAACGGCCGTTCATGTAGGCTCCCTAATGGGGAATATATGATGAAAAGAGGCGAGATGGTAGTACTTGGAGTGTTGAATAGGTGGACGAATGGACACACAGACAGATGCATAGACGGACGCACGGATGGCTGCACGGACGGATGGACGCATGGACAGACGCAGGAGCGAATGCATGCACGAACGCAGGGACGGACGCACAGATGGACGAGCGGACGCACGCATCGACGGATGGAAGCAAGAATGATGGAACGGACGGATGCTTCGCCCCATCTTCATCATTCACTCCGTGGATATGGTGCCATTTTTATAAGGGCAGTTCAACCAGTACGAAGACGCGGAAAGTAACAAGGCTCCCAGAAATTAGGGCTCCAACTGCCAAGGGCTATTTTTGCTCCCAGAAAACAAATTGTGCTAGACACGAAAACAAGTTACGTCGCGAGTTGCAAGTGAAGTGGGATTAGGTGATGAGAAGGCAAACACTTAACTAGAATTAAATTTCGAAACATACTCACTTTACTGAAACTTAATTTTAGTTTCCAGGGGATTTCAATAACAGTAAACCTACAAGAAAAGCCTATATATACGCTATACATCATTGCTTTAAGAATATTTATTTATATTAGGCCCATTGGCGTGATACGAGAACAACGCTAGACATGTGGCGTGTCCAAACAAGGCCCCTAGCGGTGAGTCGCGAAATAACTGAGCCTGCTCGCGCAGACGACCACGTGCGGGTGTACCGCTGCGACCGCTCGCACGAGCGCCGTTTTCAAACTTGATTTTGGCACGCACGACTTGAGAAGCCTTGGCGCCTCTAGTACTACAGTTTCGTTCCCTTTATCACTTCATATCACCTTATCTTGAGCCTACCTTCAGAGGGAAAGTGAGAGAAGCTTTGCAAAGCAAACCATGTCAACGAGAGACGCGATTCGCGCGCTTTGACCGTCAGGGCGAGACAGAAACAAAAAAAAAAAAGATCGTCCAAGCAGGGTGTTCTAATGTCCCAACACAACAACCGTCATCCCTCTTGAAAACTCGGCGCTCATCACTTTCCTATAACTATGGTGGCCAGCTGATAACGGGGATGTCGTTCTTGACCGGAAAATGCCAGGCGCGTGGCGATGATAATCCAAGGAAAGGAACGCGAAATGATTATTGCTGTGGGGCAAAAATACGTCCGATTTTCACTCAATCTTTTCTTAGATTAAGCCCTGGTTCGTTATGTGCGGGGGGGGGGGGAGGCGTGCTTTTCGCTGAATAACCGCAAGCAGGTCCGCTGTGACACGCCCACCAGTGTTTCCGTGCTTAATACCTTCGCGTGTTACTTCCGGAGGCCCGCATTTCATTCTTGACGACTGCGCTGCTTGCGAGGTGTGTCGCATCGGGAGGAAGGCCTTCGTTGAAAAAGTGAAGCGAGTTGGAAACACCCCGTAAACGTGGTCTTCGGTCGCCTTCGTGCACGTGCCCTGGCCTAAAGGACGACGATGCGTCTAACTCCGACGTGTGGACCCTCCTTCTCTCTGTAAGCAAGGAAACGAAACCCGGTGCAAGTATGCAGTCATTTCTATTCGCGTTCATTGATTTATTTATTGATTGATTGCTCAATTCACTCATCGATTGATACGTTTACTCTCCACTGGCCAATTCAAGTTATAAAAAATATTGTAGGTAAATGTGTGCAATGCCAGTTCTTTTGTAATTGTCCGCCTCCGTGGAACAGTGGCTGGGGTTCTCGGCTGCTGGCCCGGAATCCACGTGTTCAATCTCTGTCGTGACGGTTGCATTGAAAGGGAGAGGCCCATGTGCTTCACGATGTCAGCGCACCTTGAAGAGCACCACATGGTCAAAATTTCCTGAGTCCTCCACTATACGGCTTCTCTTATATGCATCTTTATTTCTTTTTTGACGTATAATACCCCATATATCATTATTAGTTTTTTAATATATTCCTCCACCATGGTACTGTTGTTGCGGTGCTTTGCTGCTGATCCTAAGGACGCGGTTTCGGTTCTGGCGGTATAGCATTCCGATAAAGAGTGAAATACCAGAAGCCCGTGTACGTTAAAGAACACGACATGTTGGAAATCTTCAAAGCCTTCCACTGCGACTACCTTCATTATGATGATATTGACAATATGATATGAATTGATATTGACCGTGCCAATATGTTGGGTTTGACGTCCCAAAACCACCAAATGATTATGATAGATGCCGTAGTGGAGGGCTCCGGAAACTTTAAACACCTGGGGTTCTTTAACCCAAGTCTGAGCACATGGTCCTACAAAATTTCCGCCTCCATCAGAAATGCAGCCGCCGCAGCCGGGATTCAATCCCGCGACCTGCTGGTCAGCAGGTCACCGCGACCTGCTGCAGGTCACCTTAGCCACTAGACCACCGCGGCGGGGCGCGACGACCTTCACTACCATATCACAGTTTCGGGACGTTAAAGGGCCATTCACTAGGACCCATACCAAATTCTAGTTAAACAGTGGAAGTTGTTGGGTGTCCCATGAAGAACATTTCGTCACAAAAATTTTTTGAATCGCTTCATTACAAGTGGAGAAAACACGTTTCTTGAAGCGGCGCGAAACGAGGATGAGAGGAGGCAAGCTCGAACCCTTGCCGCTCCTCCACGTAGCCTTCGCAAGCTAAATCTCTTCCCCACCTTCTCTGGCATCCGACGAAGAGGTCACGTGCGCATGACGTGGCCAAACGAGCCCAACCCCCGTGAACGCGAGTGGCGTTTTTTTTTTTTTTTTACCAGCGTTGTTTTGAGGTCTACTGCCTGTTTCGGCGGGATGGTTTCGAAACGCTGGCTTAGACGCGGTAGAGTAGATGAGCACAATGAGTGCGCGAACGCGTAAGAGCGTTCCACGGCGGTCGTCTGCACCATGCGCTGACCGCGGGGACACGAACGTATGCAAAACGCCGACACATTAGCCCCGCATTTCGTTGCTATTCGCGGGAGAAAAATGGAAAAAAGACGCTTATTGCGTCTCATTATTTATCCAGAGTTTTATTTATCTCTTCAAGCAACAAATTACACAAACTCCGCATGCCGTGTTAAACAAATTTCGCCATGTCACGTGTCACGTCACAGCAGAGTCCTATACGTAAAGGACCAACGTCCCTGCATTGCTGTGTACGTAAGGCCATTAAAACGCGCACGTCATGCCCTAATTCTCTGGGTGACTGCCGGCAGAAGGGATGGGGAGCAGCGTTCATCTTGAAATTTGACCCATTTCCGCCGCGTGTAGCGTTGCAAATTTTGGCAGGCATGATCATGAACGCCTCGTCTACGCATGCGCTTGTCAGCTTCAAATTGTCAAACCTGGTGAGTGGCCCTTTGATATACGAACAATAATAATTATGATTACCTCTTTCTGAAAAAAAAAAATTCTTAGCTTGACTGCGTCTACCCGAATATGCATTGCTTAAAAAAAAAAAACAAATCCAGGTGATTTCAAACTGGTTGCCTTTGAAAAATTGAAACGTCTACAAATTCGCCAAGCCATGCTCGGCTCCCGAGTTTGACTAGCACTGGCTAATAACTGTTAGCCAGCCTTGGCTTGTGTTTCGTTAAGATTGTATACGCGCGAATAGTTAGCCATTGTTGTTAACTATTGACAAGAGCCTGCTAATGTTGTGACCAAAGTTTGCTAACACAGGGAATGGTCAATGCTAACAATGGCTGTTATTTGGCGTCAGTTCCGTAATATTGGTTTGCCCGCTCTCACAGCGATATAATGGATAATGACGTTTGCACTACCATCACCCTGCCATTTATATCTACGTCGCAGGTATTCAACTGTGAATGCCGCTCGTCCGTATAAGCGCAACGTGGTTATTTCTCGAAAAATATTTCTTCAGCCCAGTACCGACGTGACGTTGCACTCAACAATCTACATACCTTTCAGCATCGCGGAGTAGTTAACGCTTCAGATTAACCAGCGTCACATGCTGCATTTATGCAGTATACGCCTGTCCTCGTGTAACTTTGCTGAATGTCACATAATGGGGCGTAAGCGGCTACTCGTCGACTGCTTCGCATAGCCTAATGATGGTTCAGCGAACTGGGAGCGCGGGGTTAAACACAGACACAAAGCAAAGAGGAGGCACACAGCATCAACTAACAACTGGTTTATTCTCACGTTTGAAGGACATATAAGTACACAAGAGTGCGCATGTCAACAGAAATAAGATGATAGTGTGAGCAGAAAGCGTGGCGTTCATTCGAAGCACTTGTCTACAAAATATCAATATAGTTAAACTCGCAGCCAAGTAGTGATAATGACGGATGGCCAATATGATTCTCATTTCTAGAAATGTGATATGCTTCGGAAATCGCACGCGTGGTTTGAAGCGGATGCCGAAAAAGTACACTTGTTTTCAAGGAACAATTTTTCAAGGAACTCAAATGCCCCCTGAGGCGGATATTCAAACATCGCCGGTCTGGCCGATTTACATGTGAGCGCACGTTAGCGGTATGCTATACACCACTCCTAAAAAAACACATAAGAAGTCGTTTTGCATGTTTCTGCAAACATCCTCTGCCTTTTGATGAGCACTCTTGCTGTGTGCCTCCTGTTTGCTTTGTGTCTGTGTTTACCCCCGCGCTCCCAGTTCGCCGAACCATCATAAATAACCAACTAGCCCACCTTTTTATCCTATCGCATAGCCTATTCTCACAGCGCGAGGCATTTTCGCCGTATTTTCGTTTTCTTATTAAAAAAAAAAGGAACATTTTTAACATCGCTCGTCTCAGTAATCATATTTTTTAGTTACCGAGTGCAATTTACAGTTGTCGCAGACACTGCTCGCACGCAAAATTTAAAATATATGACCTTTCAACAGAACCGTACAGAACCGCTTCAAATAGTTACTCTGCGATGTAAATCATGTATACGTTATAATTTATAACTTCTGAGTTGGCAAGGCATATTCGCTTGAAAAAAAATGAACGTACCACACATAATGGTACAAGCGCTATCAAATTTACATTTAAATGCCCCGCTATTCTGGTTACTCTGTGAGCAATACAAAGTTTTCTTTTTTGTGTGCGTGTGCATTGAAGCATATAGATATCTCGAGCACCCATGTATTTCAGGGCTGCACTCAGGGCATGAATACTATCAGTAGAAAACTCAGGCGCTAGAAATACTATATATGCACCCAACGTAAAGACCGACAACCTTTATGAGCAAGTGCAAGCCACGCTGTACGTCTGAGATGGTCCCTAAATTATGTATTGTATGCGTGTATAGAAACCATATGGTGCAGACCTTGATGGTCGCTTCTCCTGGTGCTGGACGAATTATGCCATGCTTTGCCACATCAATACCTCGATATTGGAAGACCATTTGTTTCACATCACTATTTCACTTGGCTCGCTAAAAGCTCACTCTCACTCATCTTGCGGCGGTCGAACAAAAAAAAAAAAACGCTTGGATATTTTGCCGCGAGAATTTTTCAATCCGAGAAGCCAATAAAAAGCATCAGTGCCTCCTTCTGCAACTCTGAGATTTAATGGGATTTACGATAGCCTTCTTCGCAAAGTATTCTTTACGCTGATTTCCTTCCACAGGAAATTCCACTGAGGTTGTTTGCAATTTTAAACCGTGTATATATAAGTATATGTTTAGAGCAAGAAATGCCTTGTCAAAGGCTGGATTGCGAGCCAAAACGTCAGTGAACATACCGAGAAAGACGAGACCTACGTGCGTCCCACTCCCTCTTGTTCTTAATTCTACCGCGGCCAGCACCATTGTTTATTTGTTGTGCACCTGTCGTACATAAGACCGGTGCATCGAGTTTCTCAACACTCGCAGTCACGTACGGCCCGAGATTTCCTCAATTAGCGCCGTCGTTGCAGCTCATCGGGGATAAAGTCGGTGCTGCCCTCTATGAACACTGGATCACACATCAAGCGAAGGCGGCGCCACTGCGAACAAAGGTGCAAGGCGCATTTTCGGTTAGAAAAAAAAATATAATAAAACGAGCTTGCTTCATTTCAACCCTGATACAAATACCATGAAACGCGTGTAATATAGTAAAAGGACGTGTGATCGTGATCAGGTTTTACCGAAGAAATAAACGTAAATAGAGGCTCGTCTAATGAGAAGAACGGGGCTCATTCAGGCCAATACGGTGCAATGATTGGGTTATAGAATTTTAAATTCTGAGTGGTTGTCTGGTCATTGGACAACCCACGTGTGGCAAATTTAACGTCAAGAATGCCGCGAGGGGCATTCAACGAAATTACGTTGTCACGCACCTTCCTGTAGTATTGTTATTGTCCCATCACACGTGAAAGTACTGCATTCGCGAGAACCGCGCCTAATGACTAATAACCATCGAGATAATCTCGGAACCTTCCGATGTGATTACGCGCACACCACGAACTTTGTAGAGTTCTTTCTGAAACTTTCGTGGCCGCTAGCGATAATGCTGGGACATTCGAGGGTACGATGCGCTTCAATACTTGTCACTTTTTCGACGACCAATTCGGTCTGCATGTGCAGTGTACAGCGTGCATATCTTGCAGCCCGGGTAGCATTTTCGGGGAACAACAACAAAAAAGCGAAAATAAACCCCGTGGGCACGCAGGAACATTCAGACAGTGAGCGGGCTAATCATGTACAAGAAATGTGGCTTAGATCCAAGAAAATCGCGAGTAGGGGGACGCATTTTGCTATGACAGCGTTTATTTTTTTTTTGTAAACAGTGATGTCAGTGATAGGTTTGTCTGTGACGTCGTCGGACAATATGTATCTAAAAATGAACGTTGAAGATCGAGAAACCTACCTTTCCGGGAAAGAGAGCATCTAACAGTAGAGGGAGAGTATGGAGAAATGCGAGTGTGTAAAGGACCCCACTGCTAGGTGAGGCTTGCTGGCAAACACTTACAATAGACGAAAGCTTGCTTGTCAGCTCGTGCACACCGGACCTTCGAAGCTTCAGTAGTAGTAAAGCACCCCCCCCCCCCCCTCCGCACACTGGCCCTATGGGTGGGTTGATCTATGGAAGAGCTGTTGGGGAAACTCTTTATGGACAAGAGACGTGACTAACACAAGCACGCGCTCGGATGAATCATTTTGCGCGATAGTGAACACCTTCACCAACCAGGTGGCCGCCTGTTGAAATCACATTCTGTTCACCTCCGCAGTCGTACACCTGAGGCGCTGCGCCGTGCTCCCTGCCGGGCTGCAGAAATCACGCGCCTTCTTCCTCTTCGAACCACTACCACCACCACCACCACCACACGCCTGTGCCTTCCTGGACCGAGTTTTGCGCTCCGTATACATGACAGCCCGGGAATTGGACACGTGTTTTCGCTTCGTCTCCCAGGCAACGGGGACGATGCTGTGCACCCTGGAATGGCTGGACTATCCGTGGCTTCCCGGCGTGAGGAAATGGCGTAAGAAAACACTGGTCGTCGCGGCGCTCCGTAGAGCGGTGGAAAAGGGGTCCAGCCGCCAAGTCCGACTGGATCGCGTGGCCTTTTTCTACTGCTGGCTATCGTCGCTGAATCTTCTGCCCGTGTGGACTCTTTTCAGATTCACCGTCTCCGTAGCGAAAGCCGGGGGCTACAAGGCAGCACATCTTGTCGAGCACATGGCGAGCGCCTTGAAACTCCTCGGCCATCGGACGACGTTCACGGTGACTGAAGACAAGACAGCGGTCTACGGCTGCATCCTCGTCGATGACCCGGAACCCCGAGCTCCAGCACACGTGATTTGCGTGTGCCTATGGTGCAAGCTGCCTTACATGGCGGTTTACGCTCCGAACGAGAAGATTCACTCGGACCTCGGCGTTCTCCTTGCCGCCGTACTGGACTGCGACCCGAGACGTCAGGTCTGCGGCATTTACGATGACCCGGACTCCGCCAAAACAAAGGCTCTCTACGACGCTTTGCTCTTGAGCCACGGAAGCAAGCCGGTGGAACGGAGCCTACGAGAAATGACCTGAGAAGGAACCTTCATGCTGCCAAGCCGAAACGTGGCGGCCCCGACTCCAAGGCGGTGCGTTTATTCTTGTCTAGTGGTGTTTGCAAATAGTTGCGAAAATATGCATACTTGTTTAAGGGACCACTAAGCAGTGCTCGAAGGGACATTAGTAAAAGGCTGTTTATTTCAGCAAACATGTGCAAAAGCAGAAAAAGAAGCGAAAATAGCTATAATGATAATCAGTGACTACCATATAGTTGGGTGTCAACTGGACTTTTTAATTTTAGCGAGTGACAACGTGATAATAAAACGATGCTATTCACTTGTCTTTACGGTCATTTGTTTGCGCACGACGCACTTTGAAAAGAAATAATTTGGAGTGCCTTTTTCTCACGAAACTCCCCAAGAAACTTTTAGTATTCGGATATTGTTAGACAGGTATGATTGTCCTCCAGGTAAAGCTCTTTCTCTCTTTTTTGCATAACTAGCGCCTTTCAGCCACGAATGCTGTGCGCTCCATCATCGTAATCTAGGACGCATTTCTATCTACAGTAAATAGGCGAGAGCTTTAATTGAAAATAATGGTTAACAAGTGCCAGAACAGCTGACAGAAACTTCGAAAGTATAACCGGAAGATGCGACAGTTCCAATAAACAGTGCTTATTTCACGTATTTTAAAACAATTGGGCGTAGTGTTGATCACTACGTGCGATCCGTGACGTTACATTCCACGAGGCGCCTGCAGGCCACACGTGTTCATTTCCTTCTCTCCGCCACTCATTTCATCCTACTCCCCCCCTTCCGCTAAAGCACCCAGCCAGGATCATTGTTCACTGCTTGGGCTGTTTGTCACAGTTTTGGGAGCCGCAGTTGAGGGTGTGCATCTGTTCTGAGAGACGTGGGCGACGGCTCGCATTCTTGGCATGCTGAAATTCTTGCTCTGTGAAACGTCATCACCTCGAGTTCACGGTGCAGACGCGGTATTTTTAAAAAAAAATATTACGCAGAACCTTCATACACAAGTCACAATTACGTCACTTTGGTCGCCATATTCAGGCACCAGACGATTAAAATGCAGCCTGGGCTCTTGCTCGACCGCGCGGAGCATAAAAGGGTGACCTTGGATTGGTACCAGTGTCTCCTCCAATTCTTCGTGTTCCCCCTTGGCGCGGCTAACGAACATACGAGAATAAGCAGGGCACAAAAAAATAAAAATAAACACGAGGGTTCCTTCTTTGCACTGACACTCTCTAATGAGCTAGAAAGTCACGGTGGCCGCCTACACCCAGTGCAGAGAAGCTGTCTGTGGCATCACGTGCAAGTTACGTATATTTCACTCTATTACTACAAAGGGGTGGTATCTATCAATTCCAAGAGCCAACCTTTCGATTAGGCTGCAATATTAACGACATTTTTTTTTCAATCAATATCCCTCTAAACAAAGGGAGCCCAAAAAAATCAGATTGACGTTACTGTTCCATGGTAAAAATACTCTCCAAACACTCTATTTTTTTCTTTCTCTTCACCCTCATCTCAAGGAGTCAAAAGTTAAAATGTACACATAGGTCACGGGATTGAATCCCGGCTGCGGTAGCTGCATTTCCGATGGAAGCGAAATGCTGTAGGCCCGTGTGCTCAAATTGGGGTGCACGTTAAGGAACCCCAGGTGGCCCAAATTTCCGGAGCCCTCCACTACGTCGTTTCTCATAATCATATGGTGGTTTTGGGACGTTAAACCTCACATATCATATTAATTAAATTGTACACAGAGAAAACCTTCACGAGCTTATTTGCCACAGATGAAGTGCCTTACCTGAATTCAGGGTACGGAGCTGATATTTGCGTTGCTGTTTATGAGGTGTACACTACAGAGAGCATAGGATATACAGAGAACATAGAGATATCACCAAAAGGCATCCATGCATTTTTCTGGAGAAAAACCGAAAGTTCTTGTTAGTTTCCCTACTGCACGAAAGTCGGCGTTTTCAACATTCTCGCTCTATCACGTGACACGAGCGGTTGCTCACAACCCGATACCTTTGAATCTCGCCTCGTGTACGTGGTCCACCGCGTTGTTTTTCATTCGCGACTTCTCAGTTGCTGCTAACGCTCCATCAAAACTTGCACGCAGGTGGGTGTCAGAAACACCAGTCACGAACGCCATCGCAGATGCCTCTGAAGAGCTTTCTAGTAATGATGGCACACTACCTACAATTCCAGACCAGCGGTGAAATCGGCGACATAAATTAAGTACCTGCGGGACCCGTGAGCTTCCGAAAAAAAAATTATCTTTATGTTCCGCAAGATTGGGCTCTAAATTATTTAGCTGAGTAGGATGCACAACAGCAGCATACATTTTTTTTATCGACGTTGAAATCTTCGACCGATTATTCGGCCAGCACAACAACCAACCAAACCTTTCTCAGAAGCACCAACACAACAAAAAAAATATGACCACCCAAGCACTCCACACAAATAGATAACCAGTGAAAGCTAAAACGTGCGGTCTCGGTGTTTAGCAGTAGTTTCAACACAGCATGGCACTGAAGCCTCTCACAATTGTTGGTTACGTTTTCGTGCTTCTTTACGAGGTTAGAGGCACGTTTGGCTTGGGTTTACCACAGTGTTGTTTCACAAGCCGCACATAGTGCTTCGCATGATAACGGTCATAGAGGAGCGTACTGAGTGGTAATGTGCGTTTCACAGTGGTTGTTCTCGAGCCACAGGCTCTCACAGACGTTGCAGCCGAAGCGAATGTGCCGCTGCAGAAACTCCCGCCAAAAGCGGGCGTTCGCCCCGGCGAACGCGCTCCTGCTGTCATCACGTTGGCGCCGCAACGCCACTTATTCGGCATACAGGCACTGCGCAGGTCCCTTTTTGGGGGCGAAGCTCCCTATGCAGTGGCTATGCGTGCGTGCTTGGCGCCGTGGCTACAGCAAGATTTACGACGTTACTCAAATTCAGGCAACGGCGCTTTCTTTGATACGATGCTGAGAATGTCGCAACTGATAGGACAGTCATTGGAGACTACTTGTGACACCCCTACCAAAGAGTTTTCCACTTTTTCTAGCCATATAGAGCTTTCGCTAAAAATGACGCTGTAGGCGGATATGGCAGGGTTAACCCCCCGCCCCCCCCCCCCCGAAAAATGGAATTTGCAAGTTAAACGCAAAAAAAAACTACTGTATTTTGTAGAAAAAAACCTGTGGAAGCCCGACGTTGAGCGTCCACTCCAAGTGTTTCAAAGCGCACCGAATTGCGCCGCGCACGCTGTGTCATTAGAAGTATGCGTACGTGAAACCTCAGTTGTTTCAAATTTCGTTTTCAGTAAGCGAATGCATTTCTTAGTCGGGCAGTGTCAGGCGTCCGTCGGGATCTGTTAACCACCCTCTTTCATAGGAACAGCTGCCGCTGCTCGCGCCCTTAGCAACCGGAGCCCCTACCACTTCACACTTCGGCAGCTGTCAGCAACAGGAGCGGGCGTGCAGGCATATTTCCAGCGTGCACTCTAGCTACTACAGCTGGAAACGCTTATCACGTTTCTCGTGACAGAAAAGCACTACGTACGGCAGCCGGTGCTATTGGCTGCACGTTAAGAAAAAAAAAAGAGAACCTTACTTTTCTTACACTGTGTTCTCACGTGCGAAACGCCGCTGTGGATGCTACGCAGTGCATTTGCATTTCTTCACGATTCCCTTCGGGGAGGTTGCGCTTTCTTTTGTTTCAACTTCATCGTACCTTTGCTCAAAAAGTATTGAAACAATTTTGTTGGAATTTTGCATGCGTTGCGGATCTCGAAATGCCGGCGTTAATACACTGTAGAGCCGCGCAAAACATGCCCCAATTTAGAAATGTTTGTCTAATGTATGGTTGACCTGATTCACCAGGCCTACTGCGCTTTTGGTTCGTTCCACGCTACATTATATGCTTTATCTTTGCCGTATTCATATTTAGCACGCTAACCGAGAAAAAGACCCATGCGTGAACAAACGCGTGATATCGCTGAGCAAGTGACAAGGGGAAGCGGAGGCAAGCGATAAACAGAAGTGTTCCCGTGCTTCGCCCGATTGAAAGTTGATAAAGTAAGGAGAAGAAAGAAGAGGAATGAACAAACGATGAACTTTTTACAATTCATTCTGATTTCTTTACGCGTAAAAACTGGTGAAAGACAACAAATGTGAACATTAACCTTACTTCGTTCAACCAGATCTTAGGATGCCTGGCAACCGCTTTCCCTGAAAGCGAAACTAGCGCTGAGTTTCCGGGACGTGTCTGTGTTTCGCAGCACAGACGTGCCTACGCCTGCTCTCGTCGCTTGACAGACAAAGCACCGTATTAACAAACGCTCCTCGACTCGACTTCCACCTTTCACTTGACAACGTTGAGCTCTGCACCGCTGCTCGGCTGCAAATGACGCTGCGCTACTCAAGAATCGCAACAGATTATCGCTGATAGGCAGTGGCTTGCCCTGTCTAGAGACGGCGCTCCCATCGGTTTTCTCAAATGAAGGTGAAGAGTTGAGTGAAAGGACGTTCTAGAATACGGGGGATAGACTGCCAAGCTTGGTGAATGTTTTCGTGCCGTGCTTGTTGGTGACTCGAGAAGACCGTGTTTTTCCGTGTCCTTGAACTGAGGCGTGGGTATGTGATGTGCTTTGTGCACTGGATATTCGAAATGCTTACGGCTGCAAATCATAACCGTTGGGAGATGCTTCGAGGCGAATGGTCACAGCTAATGGACCGAAGTTACGAGGGTTCTTGTTTGCAAAGGACAACCGAAGAACGAAATAGGAGCGTGCCGTTCGGCGAGTTGGCGCCAGCATACGTTTTCTTCGTGACCCGAAGGTACGTGAGTCCGTAACACATTTTTCTAAGTCATTCTAATGACATCACCTCCACTATGTTCTGATCTTGCTCTAAAAAAAAAAAAAAAGGTGTGACGTTTGCTTCTGACTCATTGTCGTAAGCCCTGACATTAAATTTAAAATAAAACGCGCATGGCAGTGCGTTTACATAGGAGGCATTTTTCCTTTAGCATAGTTAAACATTTTGGTATTTGCGGTTAGCACCGCGGACTTCTTACATTACCTCTGTTTACTCCATTAAGAAAAAAGAAAGGAGTGCTGTTGCAATGATTAGTGCATCGGTTTTGTGAATGGTATTTTTTTTTCTCGTGTTGCAACTTTGTTGCGGTATTAAAACTTTGCGTCAATCTCCCCAGCACCTTCACCTAGTAGGTTTCCTTGAAATTTAGATGCCTGGAGACACTTACGGTGAAGCCGTTTCTTAGTTCGAGCTCTTCTTCAAGCGAGAATATTTAGGAAGCACTACTAAATATACCAATACAAGTACGGGCAGTAGAAGTGTCCGCGTGGGCTACACAGTTTAATTTCTACCCAGTACTAACATTTTTCCCGTGTCCTAAGTCATAAAGGCGACTACGCACCAGTGGGACAGGGTAAGGGCAAACGAAAAATGGCACTCTCTGTGTCGGTCACAACATAATTTTTGTGAAACGAATGATTTGGTTTCTTTTGCATAGGTTATCGCCCGGAGATTGAGCTCAATACGAGATTTGTGGTAGCAGCACACACCCTTCAATAACTTCGTGTCTATGAAGACAGATGTTTGAAATAGTACACTGTCGTCATTGATGAAAGGGAACACGCTAACACGTGGCCTGCGCTCTGCGGCGGCTGCCTACAGCACCATCTACCGACTGCAAACGGAAACACGTTCGCTTTCAGCGTCATCTATTGCCGAAAAAAAAAATATCGAGTTACCACTGGCAGGCAAGCGCTGCTTCATTGCACACACTCTCTGCACACTCTATTTGACCACTGCCAACATCTCGCGCGTTGTTCGCGACCACGGCGCAAGCAACAGTAATCGCCCGATATCACTCACCGCGCGAGCAATCAGGGAACGTAATCTCCTTATCTTGCTTGGTCATAGATGACGCGAAAAGCGAACGTGCCTTCTTCACTTGTTGGTCGATGGTGCTGTAGGCAGCCCCCGAAAAGCACGGGCTTGTTTTCTTTCATGAAGAACGGCAGCGTACAAATAAAAGAGCAGAAGCTTTGCAAAGGATTAGGAACAATTTTCCTGCATGTTCCAGAAAATGTGCGTGCGTGTGCGTGTCTGTGCGTATGCGTGTAAATAAAGAAAGCACGAATACAATTTACCCCATCTATTTCGTCATTATGTTGGACAATCAAATTTTTTCTCTGGTAGATTGACCGCACATTGGATAGCGCAGGACGTTTCTTCCTTTTTGTGGAACAACTGACTCGCATATGAATCTCTAAATGTCTTCAAGCGTAATTGGTTACTTATACCAGCACCTTTCTTTATGCAAAAGGCAGAATGAAGTTGTTGAACATGTAAAACTCGCCGCGAATGCTTTATCTTTTTATCGGAAACGTAGGGGCAATGAATTCACCACCTCTTATACGCATGCTCACTCGGAAAAAACATCTATCTATCTATCTATCTATGTATCTATCTATCTATCTATCTATGTATGTATGTATGTATGTATGTATGTATGTATGTATGTATGTATGTATGTATGTATGTATGTATGTATGTATGTATGTATGTATGTATGTATGTATGTATGTATGTATGTATGTATGTATGTATGTATGTATGTATGTATGTATGTATGTATGTATGTATGTATGTATGTATCTATCTATCTATCTATCTATCTATCTATCTATCTATCTATCTATCTATCTATCTATCTATCTATCTATCTATCTATCTATCTATCTATCTATCTATCTATCTATCTATCTATCTATCTATCTATCTATCTATCTATCTATCTATCTATCTATCTATCTATCTATCTATCTATCTATCTATCTATCTATCTATCTATCTATCTATGTATGTATGTATGTATGTATGTATGTATGTATGTATGTATGTATGTATGTATGTATGTATGTATGTATGTATGTATGTATGTATGTATGTATGTATGTATGTATGTATGTATGTATGTATGTATGTATGTATGTATGTATGTATGTATGTATGTATGTATGTATGTATGTATGTATGTATGTATGTATGTATGTATGTATGTATGTATGTATGTATGTATGTATGTATGTATGTATGTATGTATGTATGTATGTATGTATGTATGTATGTATGTATGTATGTATGTATGTATGTATGTATGTATGTATGTATGTATGTATGTATGTATGTATGTATGTATGTATGTATGTATGTATGTATGTATGTATGTATGTATGTATGTATGTATGTATGTATGTATGTATGTATGTATGTATGTATGTATGTATGTATGTATGTATGTATGTATGTATGTATGTATGTATGTATGTATGTATGTATGTATGTATGTATGTATGTATGTATGTATGTATGGGATCTTCAGTAAATCCGAACATGCTTCATCACATAATCACAATACAGTTGGTGGATGCTGTGATTGCCATTGTCACTGTGGAGCGTTATTCGCTAGTGCTTTGACTTTTAATTGGCCGGGCATACACATCTTGCATGTTGAACAGAAGTCGTCAGGTACTGGCGGGGCGCAAGCGATTGGCTCCAGTGACTGTCCAACGCTTCACAACTGCCCGCTACTTCCTCAGTGGCCTCTTATTCACCGCAGCCCTAGTGACTGCCCTGGTCGTGCTCCTGCCAGGCGTGCCACCAAGTTCCGCAGCACGAAACGATGTTGCCGACATGATTGAGCTCTGGCGCGACCTATGCCGCTGGGGACCGGATCTTGTGACGCTGCGGCGCGGTGATCGTTCAGTGCCAACGTGATTTTCAGGACTTGAGACATTTCTTCCTCTGTCGACGTCTTTCTCGTGGATGCTCTGCAAAGTGTGCATAATTTCTGCGAGAATGTCTAGACACGAGCACCTGTGATGTGATCTTTTCAGATTATCCTCTTTTGTTAGTGTGTGTACATTTCAGTTCGTACATTGATGCGTCACAGGACCAAACTTACAAGAAATAGACTGGTACAGGTTAGATTGACAAATGGCTCTTCGTTGTTTCATGAGATGTAGATAGTTGCTGCTAAGTAGCAGTGACAAGTCGCTGTCATTTTTTATAAAAACTTCTTTTTCTTTTTGTCTGTGTGTGTGTGTCTATGTATGTTTGCGTCAATATTTTTTACGCAATACAACTTCCCAGGAGCACGCTTCAAAGGAAGGTCGAACGAAGTGTTGCAGACTACATTGGCTAAATCGACAGACATCTGAAGTGTTCACGTGAATGGTGGCACGACACACTCATAATTCATAGATGTGTGGCCCATTGTGTTACCAGTGCGTGTAAACACTACATTTAAGTTTCGAAAATTTTAGCAAGTCCGTGCCTACATAACACTCGGCAAACCTGTCTGAAGACAGTTGTGGCTTAAATCTGGTCACACGATTTTCAGGCCCCTGCAATGTCCCAGGATCTTGAGTCTAGCCACGTCATACACGCCTGGCAAGTACACATGCTGGCAGTATCTCAATGAACATTGTGCGTCATCATTTGTTCTACCACCTTGCCAATTCATTGCCAGTCTTTGCAAACGGTCCTCTTCAACTCAAGGAGAGTCCCATTTTTAGAGAACAAAGTTTACAAAACTTAGCAAATTTAAAATTCGACTGCCACTCTACAGGCTTGCGTGTGCAGCTTGAAAACCATTGTATGCTGGCAGTTTGTCGTAATGCTTTCATAGAATCTGTTTTTGCTTTTTGTTGCAGTAGTTTTTTGGAACCGAGTGCCATGCGTGTGTATTATTTCTTCATGTCCAATACTACTTTTTTTTATCTCAAGCAAGAGATGTACATTTTTTTGTACAAAGCCTAGTATGACTACACCTTGTTCACATTTACTGACCTGTTCCAACGAGTTGGTGTGTGAAAAGTATTCGCACCTGTGTGACTGTTAGTAGTTTGTATTTATATATAGTTCTGTTTATTACTGTTGCAAGTTCTACAAGTTCATAAAGGTTTTGTAAAGTTTTATTAAGTGACCAGCCCTAAATTTGGGTTGAATTTTATACATTTTAAACTTTAGTGTTTCTTGTGAGCTGAAAAAGAAAATGTTCATTTTTAAAGATTTATCTAGCAAACCACTTCAGTTTAGCTTTTCCAAGAAGGAAAGTATGTTATAGAAGCATATTTCTAGTTTTTGTGTTCATGTTGTTTTCTGTTTGTTTTAGCTGAAAATAAATTTACTTCTGTGTTTTCATAACATCCTTCATAGTTGTTTTTGTCTATTCATACTGCCACCCCAACAAATAGCTAACACAGGGGTAGCAATGCTGCAGTGAAAAAAACTAGAAGTGTTACGATTTCCTGACAGGACGTAAAAGTTGAAGAGCATAAGTGATACTGGAGAAATCACTCTCGGTATTGTCTGGAAGTTATACAAGCATGGATGAGCACTGACATATGTGCAAATTGCCAGCACACATGTGCTCAACAGATATCTGGTGCCAAAGCAACCCAAGAACCTACCCTCAATTTTCGACGCGAAAGTGATTTCGGTCGGGGGTCTATCATGGCTTTGGTGACTTGCATTTGTTACTTAAAAAAAATACTCGCGATTGAAAAGCAAAGAAAAAAGTTGCGTCAATGGGAGTCGAACCCATGACTTAAGTCAACAACAACAGAAGCTGCATGCTACCCACTGCGCCCCGACCACATGCTCTGGCAGCTTTAAAAACATGCCTTTTATACTTAACACTGTTCTTTCAGTGCTCTTGATAAAGAGAAGTAAATGCATCATGACTGTAACACCTGCGATTAGTTCTTCACCCCGCGTGACTGAGAGAAAACTCTAGGAGGCCTTCGTCATACAGTACACATAAAAGCATACAGCAGACATAAAAGCAGACCTCTGAGTAGAGAGTGCGAGGCGTTAACCACTGAGCCACGAAGGAGAACCTCCTTTAACGATTCAACATCAAGCTGTCTATATCTACCACTCACCGTTGCTGACGGGCATGTCGGGGGAAGGGGGGGGGGACTATCGTGTTTTCAGCATTACCAGCAAGATGGCGCAATGAACGCGCATCGCCACATTGTCACGATGCGTTGGCGCGCACTTTCATCTCCCACGCGTACTTTGCGCCGCAGAAAAGAGGGAGGTGACACTCTGTCGCGATGCGGAGGATCGTACGTCTTGGCTGGCCTTGGGTTTTTATTAGAATGATTTTGTTGTAGTTACCCGGTGCACAAAGGTCACTGCAATCGTTGCACAGTCTCCGTTAGCGAAAAGAAAGCGCTTTTTAGAGACAGCGAAGTAACAACTGAGACGCGTATTCGCGTTAATCAGTACCTGTGAGTACACTTTGTGCGTCGTTTGTGCGTGAGAAACGTGGGGCACGTTTCGATCTGCCTGCCATTCTGCGTGTGACCTTCCAGTTTGTTGCTATCGCGTTCATTGCTTCGCCTTTGCGGCAAAGCTGTGACTTTTGTTTCCGGACCCACTCTGCTCTCGTCTTGTCACGTCAGGTAACCCCTATCGTTATCATTTTCATTGTTCGCTGCATCGCGCTCAATTTAATTTGAACCCCCTTTGTGAGCATACAGGTTTATGCTTGATAGATATAAGTGTCCGTAATATGCAGCACTTTAATCTAACTCCTTATTACCTGATGACCTGATTACGAAGCACTTTGAGTAACTTGAAAGGACTTAAGAATAATCTCGATCCCCCACCTGGTATCTATCAACAAAAACCCAAGTTGTGTTTGTGAGCTTCACCTTCAGCAAAATACGACAGCCGTGGATGACCTCACGAGTCAAATATCCGAGCAGAATAGATATGACCTTGAACAGTCTTCGTTCGGTCATTAAGAAAATACGAGTATAATATGTCCTACAAGTTCCTAGCAGAGGGAGATGAATTGGCAAGTCATATAAACAAGTGGCGTCAAAGTGTGCTGAATTAACCAATTTCTTTGCTTGGAGCCCCGCCGCGGTGGTCTAGTGGCTAAGGTACTCGGCTGCTGACCCGCAGGTCGCAGGATCAAATCCCGGCAGCGGTGGCTGCATTTCCGATGGAGGCGAAAATGTTGTAGGCCCGTGTGCTCAGATTTGGGTGCACGTTAAAGAACCCCAGGTGGTCTAAATTTCTGGAGCCCTCCACTACTGCGTCTCATAATCATATGGTGGTTTTGGGACGTTAAACCCCACATATCAATCAATCATCATTTCCTTGCTCGGATACCACACATCACTTTTCTGATATGATACGGGTGGTATTTTCTTTACGGCAGCTATTATCTTGCTTCCAGGTTCCTTTCTCTGTGTGTGATTCATGATAACACGTTTGAACAACCCATGATGTGGTTGGTAAACACGCTCGGTTAAGCATGTTCCTCAAAAAAGGGCCGAGACATTTTTGTTATCTCGTTTTTTTTTTTAACTGAAGCTCGAGCTTGAGAACCACACTGCATCAAGTACCACCGGCGCCACCAACCGGATAGGCGATCGTAGATATTACCCTTGCTTTTTCCTCTCGTCTGGTACTCGCTTTCAGCATGACCTCCGAATGTACGCCGAAAACTTCTGTCTAACCTTTTGATTTGTCGGCGCTGCCAAAACGAGTGACGGGACATCTAGCCCTCATCGAATGCGCGGGGAGACGTAGATCTTCTTGAGTACACCAGTTCAGCATTAAGGATAGCACTATAAACTTGCGGCAAGGCGGCAGTTTTGGTAAGACCGTTCCTGTGGAACACGGCAGTGTGTTGAGCAGCCGTGCTTCAGCGTCAGACATGACAGCCCAGGACATGGACGTGTTGTTCCGCCTCGTATCCATGGCGACGGACTCGCAGCTGTACACCCTCGACAACGTGAGGTTTCGGTGGCTTCCGTACATGAACGGGAGGCGTAGTAACACTATGGCCGTCAAGGCGCTCCGCAGAGCGGTGGAAAAATGCCCCGTCCGCCAGACCCGACTCGAGCGCCTGGCCTTTTTCTACTGCTGGCTGTCGCCGCTGCAACTTCTGCGTCCCTGGACTCTGATGAGCTCAGCGCCTGGGCGGCAAGTGCGAACTACAGCCAGATGGAGCTGCTGAAGCACATTGACAACGCCATGAAGATCCTCGGCCTCAGGACAACGTTCATGGGGACGGACGCGGTAACGTCGGTCCACGGATGCATTATGGTCGAAGATACCGATCGCACTTCAAGGGCTTTCCTTTGCTTTGTAAGGGTGCCTCCTCACTGCGAGGGTGCACCCACGTGCCATGAGGGGGCTCGGCCCCCACGCTACACAGTGGCAATAAATGTTTCTACCACCGGTAACGTCGGTCCACGGATGCATTATGGTCGAAGATACCGAATCGAACGCCCCGGCGCACGTGGTCTGCATAAGCCAGTGGCACCGCATGCCTTACTTGGCGGTGTACGCTCCGTCCGAGAAGATTCACTCGGAAATCTCGGTCGTTCTCGCCGCCGTGATGGACTGTGACCCCGCGCTCTTGGTGTGCGGCATCTACGAAGACCTCGGCTCGGCCCACACCGCAGCTCTCCTCGATGCCACGAGTCGGAGCTACAGCTCAACGATAAAGGTGGACAAGAGACTGCGGGACAATAATCTACAAGCGACAGTGCTGCGGCGACGTGGCAATGAAACGAACTCGAAGTGAGATAGTGCGTTTAGATTATTGAACTCTTTTTTTTTTGTAACCCGACGTAACACCCCTTGCATTAAGCTAATGACTGCTTTCGACTCTCGCGTTGTTTGCGCTGTGCGGTCGTCGATTTTGTGAGACCCGCGTCTGTGTTTGAGCTGTGTTAGTTTACAGTGTTACAAAGTCGTTGATGGTGGAAATGAAGAATTTTTGGTGAATTGGTGTGCGCAAATACGACACTACAAGTTTTACTGAAATGATAACTTCTTTTATTTTCGTAGAACACTTTCGGAGAAGTTGAATGCGTTTTCGTGAGAAAAAAAACTTTTCAATACTTAAAACACTTATTTGTTTTACTTAATTTCTATTACCAATAGTGATACGCTTGGCGATGACAACTGCGTCGGTGTTGTTCCGAAGTCTGTTTGAACAAGCTGAAGCCTTAGATATATAATCTTAGTTCTGTCAGCGTCCCGTTCTTTCTGTAGGATTATTGTGCTTCCTTCAATCTTTATGCAAGTAACCTTTTTTTAATCCCAACACCATCTACCTTGTCTTGAAGGGAAATAAATTATTCTTACGAGATGTTATCATGCCAGCGATAATTTTCTGTTATTTTTTTCATTATCATATTGTTTCAGCTAGTACTTATTTGGCCACGGAGCTTGTTCTGCTTTCAGATATGGTTTTTTACCGCTAAGTTTAACAGGACGCTAAAGAAGAATGCAAGGAAAACTGACACCTCATTAAAATGCTTATTTTCACTCTGAGGGGCATGGCGAAAAATTTTTTGAAGGGGGGGGGGGGGGTCACTGGATTCTTAAGAAGAACGGGAGGAGGAGCACCTCATTGAAATTGCCATTTTCACTCGGTATGCCATGTGGTGGGGGGGGGGGGACACACGAGCAGTTAATCACTTCGTGGTTACACCACAGTGGGGGGGGGGGGGATATGCAACGCTTTTAAACTGCTAAGTACAGCTCGCGTGTTGGCAGTCTTTCTGTGGTGCCTCAGGGTTCTCTGGATGACCCTGACCAGATCTAATGTCGCATGCCGTCACATAGGTTAACAATTTCATAGCGTGACAATTGATTACCACGTTTAGACCTAGCGCCCACTCATGGCTAAAAGCTATCACCGTTCACGTAATATGAACTGCGCCGTTAAATAACCACTCCCGATTACCTTCGCTTTCGAGATATGTCGCATGCGAATGCATGCGCTGAAGGCACACTAGTCTTTTTTTTTCCCCCTCATTGGCTTTTTCAGCCGTAGTATAAACAAATCTCTAGGACAATAAACAAGACCAGAAGCGCTTACTATTGAAACGGCGTTTTGCCCACGGATGTTGAGCGGTGGTTATGGTGCACGGCGGCTGACCTAGTGATTGCAGGTCCGATCGCGGCTACAGTGGTCCCATTTTGATGGTAGCGAAATCCTTGTGGACCGTGTACTGATCGATGATGGTCCTCCAAAAGAAAACACCATCGGTAAATATTAGATCAACGCTGATTGTTGAAACATAGGTCCAGGAACCTCGTATAGTGCTACTTCTGTACCAATTGCTTGTTTTGAAATCAAATCACGTTTTAGCGGTCCGCATTGCGTTAACGCTCTTGAAACCACCCGCCTGAAAGCGGTCTTCTTCACATCTCTGTTGCGGTGCTCAACGTTTCCTTTTTTTAGAGCGCTCGGTGCCGCGTCAAAAAGACACGCGCTGCAACGCGCGTGTGTGTTCAGGCATCAAGTCATCGCCCTCCCTGCGTAGCCCTCGGCGTGCTCGCTGGTACTATGCGAAAAGAGAGAAAAAGTGCTGACGGCGTGCAACAAAGCCCTGCAACGTATTATTGTTCTATTTTTATCCTCTCACCAGTACATCGTATTATTCACCTGACAGGTGAACTACAAGGTAACGAGCCGGCCTGACAACTGGTGAACCTGCCTGTCCTTTCGTTTTGTAAAGACAATAGTCTTTCTTGGGGACCTTCGACGCAAAAACTTTGGTCTGTCTGTCAGTCTGTACATTTGTCTCTTTGTCGACCGTTACCGCGAACCGGGTACTTTAAACAGCAGCAGCCGATACCCCGTATGGCTGACCCCATCCGCAGCGCCCACCACTGCTGCTCAAGGATTAGCGTTCATACGTGTGCGATTGCGAATTAAAAAGCAATTATTGCGCTTATCTGAGGCACCATAACAACACGTATATATTCTTCATGTTCGTCTTTTCCTAGAAAAGGCATACATAAGTAATTTTAAGGACCGTAGCGTTTATCACGCTGCGCTGACCATGAAATGCTTGCACGGAAAGGCGAGTGTTTCCAACGCTTTGCTAAAACGAGACGGTGGTGGCACCTACTTGTCGCCTTGCGTTCTACACCTTATCACTTCTAAGGCGGGCGCGCACACCCGTCTCTGAGTTACGCGCTTTGTTTTTTTTTCCTCCTCCTCCCTGAATGTTCGCTTGTAGTTCACGAATTCTAAAAACATTTGCGGCATGTGATTCGTGGAGCTTATTGAGCAAATAGTGAGACTGTTTATGTAGTTGTTTACAAGATACTGCAGGCCTAGTAAGAGTCCAAGCAGAAGGTGGGGGGGGGGGAGCGTACACTAATTGTAAACAGATAAAAAACTAAATGAAAGAAACAATGAGGTTTGACAATTGAAACAATCTATTGGCAGGAAGAAAGGTATATTGCAAAAGTTAGCATTTTGAAGCAGGAAATAACAAATTATTTTAAAATCACAACAGTACTACAGGTTCTATTAATAAAGTAGCAGCTAGAGTAAAAAAGGATGCGCAAAACGCTAAGACATGTTTAACAACTAATAGCATCAATAGCGTCAGTGTTGCATAAACTAGCTGCGAATGAGTCGTTCCAATCAGCTATGGTACGGGGGAAAAGTATTTGAAAAGGTTAGTTTTCAAAAGATACAGTGTTGAAAATTCTGCGTGGCGATGTCTCGTTCGTCGAGCTACAAGTGGCTTCAAGAAGGGATCTGGTCTAATGAATAGTTCTTCAGCAAAAGAAAAAAGATTTTATTCTCATTATTTTACTTCGTATTTTCAATGTTTGAATGTTATTAGCTATAGTATATAAGTCTGGTTGGGGATTCAGTAGAGCGATATTTAGAAAAAATGCATCAGACTGCATTACGTTGTACTTTTTTGAAAGCGTCTATGTTACATTTGATGTAAAGGTCCCACACAATATATGCATACTCTTAATTTAGGGCAGATGAATTAGTGATGTGCTGTTAAGCGAGTATTCCATTACAACTCAGAAAGTTGCTGCAGGGCCCTTGAAGATGCCGAGTTTAGAAATTATAACTACACGGCGTAATTTCGTCACTGTCCAAAGAGCAGCATCTCGGCAGGTCCCGCACGAACATGCCTGCCCACAAGCCAATACATTTGTGGTCTACAAAAAGCGGCGTTTAATTTTTCCGGAAATATAAATTCTTGTTGAGTGCGACTGTTTTCCCGCGCTTCATTTAGTAAGTCTATTTTTTTTTTTTGTAGAGCAGCTCAACCAGTAAAGACACGGAAAGTAGCAAGGTTCCCATAAATTAAGGCTCCAACGGGCAACGGCTATTTTTGCTTCCAGGAAAGGAATTGTGCTAGACATGAACAGAAGTTACGTTGCAAGTTGTGATTGAAGAATGATTAGGTGATGAGAAGGCGAATACTTATAGAGAATTAAACCTTGAAACATACTCATTTTACCGAGGCATACTTTTAGTCTCTAATGGATTTCAATAACAGTAAATCTGCAAGAAAAGCCTATATATACGCTATACATCATTGCTTTAGGAATACTTAATTATATTAGGCCCATTGGCGTGATACGAGACCAGCGCTAGACATGTGGCGTGTCCAACAAGGCCCCTAGCGGTGAGTCACGACATAACTGAGCCTGCTCGCGCAGACGACCACGTGCGTGTGTACGCTGCGAGTGCTCGCACGAGCGCCGTTTTCAAACTTGATTTTGGCACGCACGACTTGAGAAGCCTTTGCGCCTGTAATACTGCAGTTTCATTCACTTTATCACTTCGTATCACCTTATCTTGAGGCTACCTTCAGAGGGAAAGTAAGAGAAGTTTTGCAAAGCAAATCACGTCAACGGGAGAGGACGCGATTTGCGCGCTTTGACCGTCAGGGCGAGACAGAAACTAAAAAAAAAAAAAAAAACTAAAAAAAAAGATCGGCTAAGCAGGCTGTGCCAATGTCCCAACACAACAATCGTCATCCTTTTTGAAAACTAGGCGCTTATCACTTTCCTATCATTATGGTGGCCCGCTGATAACGGGGATGTCGTTCTTGACCGAAAAATGCCGGGCGCGTGGCGATGATAATACAAGGAAAGGAACGCGAAATGATTATTGCTGTGGGGCGAAAATACGTCCGATTTTCACTCAATCTTTTCTTAGATTAAGCCATGGTTCCAGATGGGGGGGAGGGGTGAGGTGTGCTTTTTTGCCTAATAACTGCAAGCAGGTCCGCTGTGACACGCCCACCAGTGTTTCCGTGCTTAATACCTTCGCGTGTTACTTCCGGAGGCCCGCATTTCATGCTTGCCGACTGCGCTGCTTGCGAGGTGTGTCGCATCGGGATGAAGGCCTTCGTTGAAAAAGTGAAGCGAGTTGGAAACACCCCGTAAACGTGGTCTTCGGTCACCTTCGTGCACGTGCCATCGCCTAAAGGACGACGATGCGTCTAACTCCGACTTGTGGACCCTCCTTGTCTCCGTAAGCAAGGAAACGAGGCCCTGTGCAAGTATGCAGTCATTTATATTCGCCTTCATTGATTGATTTATTGATCAATTCACTGATTGATTGATGCGTTTACTCTCCACTGGCCACTTCAAGTTATAAAATATTATAGGTAAATGTGCGCAATGCCAGTTCTTTTGTAATTGTCCGCCTCCTCGGAACAGTGGCTCGGGTTCTCGGCTGCTGGCCCGGGATATAGGAATAAAACATATTTCCTTTTTGACGTATAATACCCCATATATTAATATTAGATTTTTTATATATTCCTCCGCCATGGTACTGTTGTTGCGGTACTCTGCTGCTGATCCTAAGGACGCGGTTTCGGTTTCGGTGGTATAGCATTCCGATAGATGGTGAAATACCAGAAGCCCGTGTACGTTAAAGAACACGACATGTTGAAAATCTTCAAAGCCTTCCTCTGCGACTACCTTCATTATGATGATATTGACAATATGATATGAATTGATATTGACCGTGACAATATGTTGAGTTTGACGTCCCAAAACCACCAAATGATTATGAGAGACGCCGTAGTGGAGGGCTCCGGAAATTTTCAACACCTGGGGTTCTTTGACCCAAGTCTGAGCGCATTGCCCTACAACATTTCCGCCTCCATCGGAAATGCAGCCGCCGCAGTCGGGATTCGATCCCGCGACCTGCTGGTCAGCAGCCGAGTACCTTAACCACTAGGCCACCGCGGCGGGGCGCGACGACCTTCATTACCATATCACAATTTCGGGACGTTAAAGGGCCATTCACCAGGACCCATACGAAATTCTAGTTAAACAGTGGAAGTTGTTGGGTGTCCGATGAAGAACATTTCGTCACAAAAATTTTTTGAATAGGTTCATTACAAGCGGAGAAAACACGTCTTTTGAAGCGGCGCGAAACGAGGATGAGAGGAGGCAAGCTCGAACCCTTGCCGCTCCTCCGCGTAGCCTTCGCAAGCTAAACCTCTTCCCCACCCTCTTTGGTATCCGATCAAGGGGTCATGTGCGCATGACGTGGCCGAACGACCCCCGTGCACGCGAGTGGCGTTTTTTTTTTTTTACCAGCGTTGTTTTGAGGTCTACTGCCTGTTTCGGCGGGATGGTTTCGAAACGCTGGCTTAGACGCGGTAGAGTAGATGGGCACAATGAGTGCGCGAACGCGTAGGAGCGTTCCACGGCGGTCGTCTTCTCCATGCGCTGACCGCGGGGACACGAACGTATGCGAAACGCCGACACATCAGCCCCGCATTTCGTTGCTATTCGCGGGAGAAAAATGGAAAAAAGACGCTTACTGCGTCTCATTATTTATCCAGAGTTTTATTTATCTCTTTAAGCAACAAATTACACAAACTACGCATGCCGTGTTAAATAAATTTCGCCATGTCACGTGTCACGTTACAGCAGAGTCATATACGTGAAGGACCAACGTCACTGCATTGCTGTGTACGTAAGGCCATTCAAACGCGCACGTCATGCCCTAATTCTCTGGGTGACTGCCGGCAGAAGGGATGGGGAGCAGCGTTCATCTTGAAATTTGACCCATTTCCGCCGCGTGTAGCGTTGCAAATTTTGGCAGGCGTGATCATGAATGCCTCGTCTACGCGTTGCGCTTGTCAGCTTAAAATTGTCAAACCTGCTGACTGGCCCTTTGAAATACGAACAATAATAATTATGATTACCTCTTTCTGAAAAAAAAAATTGCCCGCAGCTTCCCTCGGGGGAACACTGAGGAGGATGCGGAGCATATATTTGGTTAACGGGGTGTTAAAGTGCGACTTACTTGGGTCGATGGCTAAATTGGTTAACGTGGTTGTGAAATGGGGTGTTAAATTGCGACTTACTTGGGTCGCTGGCTAAATTGGTTAACGTGGTTGTAGGAGGGGTGTTAAATGAGTGAACACGTACGACACGTATGCGAAAGGGCGGTGTTTATTTATTGCGACGAACTTTGAGCACGATGGCGTTTAGATGCCACTTTGGCCGGCGCTGGTCGAAGGGACGTCGATCATTGCGACCTCGGACGTCGATGCGCCGTACAAACCAACCGACGAGCGGCAACTGAGCGAGCGAGCACCGACCTTGAGTATATATACAGCGCGACGGCGCATGCACTGTCAGCTGTCGAATGTTCGAGAAGGGGGAGAAGCGCAACGGCGCATGTGCGCGCGTCAGCTGCCGATGTTCTCGAAGCGCGACGGCGCATGCGCGCGCGTCAGCTGCCGATGTTCTCGAAGCGTGACGGCGCATGCGCGCTACATTATACAGCTAGCGAATGTTCGTGAAGAGGAGAAGCGCACGCGGTGTGTAGAGGAGGAAGGGTGCACAGATGGTGGAGGAGTGAAGCGCGCGCGGTGTGTAGAGGAGGAAGGGATGGACAGATGGTGGAAGAAGGAGGAGGAAGCTTGCGGACGGCGCCGCACTACAAGCCTCGAGTATTAGATGCTCCGCATCTAAAAAATTCTTAGCTTGACTGCGTCTACCCGAATATGCATTGCTTAAAAAAAAAACAAATCCAGGTGATTTCAAACTGGTTGCCTTTGAAAAATTGAAACGTCGACAAATTTGCCAAGCCATGCTCGGCTCCTGAGTTTGACTAGCACTGGCTAATAACTGTTAGCCAGCCTTGGCTTGTGTTTTGTTAAGATTGTATACGAGCGAATAGTTAGCCATTGTTGTTACGAGCGAATAGTTAGCCATTGTTGTTAACTATTGACAAGAGCCTGCTAATGTTGTGACCAAAGTTTGCTAACACAGGGAATGGCCAATGCTAACAACGGCTGCTATTTGGCATCGGTTCTGTAATATTGGTTTGCCCGCTCTCACAGCGATATAATGGATAATGACGTTTGCGCTACCTACAAACCTTTCAGCATCGCGGAGTAGTTAACGCTCCAGATTAACCAGTGTCACATGCTGCATTTATGCAGTAACGCCTGTGCAGAGGGGGCACACATCATCAACTAACAACTGGTTTATTCTCACGTTTCAAGGACATATAAGTACACAAGGGTGCGCATGTCAACAGATATAAGATGATAGTGTGAGCAGCAAGCGGGGCGTTGATTCGAACCACTTGTCTTCGAATTATCAATATAGTTAAACTCGCAGCCAAGTAGTGATAATGAAGGATGGCTAATATAATGATTCTTATTTCTAGAAATGTGATATGCTTCGGAAATTTCACGCGTGGTTTGAAGTGGACGTCGAAAAAGTACACTTGTTTTTTCAAACAACAGTTGACACTTGCAGGAATTGCAAAAAACGGAAAAAGAACAATTTTTCAAGGAACTCAAATGCTCCCTGAGGCGGATATTCAAACATCGCCGGTCTGGCCGACTTACATGTGACCGCACGTTAGCGGTATGCTATAGACCACTCCTAAAAAAACACTTAACAAGTCGTTTTGCATGTTTCTGCAAACATCCTCTGCTTTTGATGAGCGTTCGTGCTGTATGCCTCCTGTTTGCTTTGTGTCTGTGTTTACCCCCGCGCTCCCAGTTCGCCGAACCATCATAAATAACCAACTAGCCCACCTTTTTATCCTATCGCATAGCCTATTCTCACAGCGCGAGGCTTGTTCGCCGTATTTTCGTTTTCTTTTTAAAAAAACAGGAAATTTTTGACATCGCTCGTCTCAGTAATCATAGTAATAAGGGTTGCGGCTCAACTAGCCCAAATAGCCGTTCTTCTTCAGTAATCGTATTTTAGTTACCGAGCACAATTTACAGTTGTTGCAGACACTGCTCGCACGCAAAATTTAAAATATACGAGCTTTCAACTTAACCGTACCTTTTGTGCTTCAAATAGTTACTCTGCGATGTAAATCATACGTTATAATTTATAACCGCTGAATTGGCAAGGCATATTCGCTTGGGAAAAAATTGAACGTACCACAAATAATGGTGCATGCGCTATGAAATTTACATTTTAAATGCCCCGCTATTCTGGTTACTCTGTGAGCAATACAAAGTTTTCTTTTGTGTGTGTGTGTGTGCATTGCAGCATATAGATATCTCGAGCACCCATGTATTTCAGGGCTGCACTCAGTGCATGAATATTATCAGTAGAAAACTTAGACGCTAGAAATATACTATATAGCACGCAACGTACAGACCGACAACCTTTATGAGCAAGTTCAAGCCACGCTATACGCCTGAGATGATCTCTAAATTATGTATTGTATGCGTGTATAGAGACCATATGCTGCAGACCTTGATGGTCGCTTCTCCTGGTGCTGGACGAAGTATGTCATGCTTTGCCACATCAATACCTCGATATTGGAAGACCATTTGTTTCACATCACTATTTCACTTGGCTCGCTAAAAGCTCACTCTCACTCATCTTGCGGCGGTCGAACAAAAAAAAAAACGCTTGGATATTTTGCCGCGAGAATTTTTCAATCCGAGAAGCCAATAAAAAGCATCAGTGCCTCCTTCTGCAACTCTGAGATTTAATGGGATTTACGATAGCCTTCTTCGCAAAGTATTCTTTACGCTGATTTCCTTCCACAGGAAATTCCACTGAGGTTGTTTGCAATTTTCAACCGTGTATATATAAGTATATGTTTAGAGCAAGAAATGCCTTGTCAAAGGCTGGATTGGGAGCCAAAACGTCAGTGAACATACCGAGAAAGACGAGACCAACGTTCGTCCCACTCTCTCTTGTTCTTAATTCTACTGGGGCCAGCACCATTGTTTATCTGTTGTGCACCTGTCATATGTAAGACCGGTGCATCAACACTCGCAGACACGTACGGCCCGTGATTTCCTCAATTAGCGCCGTCGTTGCAGCTCAACGGGGATAAGGTAGGTGCTGCCATCTATGAACACTGGATCTCATGTCAAGCGAAGGCGGCGCCACAGATCTTTCTGCAAACAAAGGTGCAAGGCGCATTTTTGGTTATAAAAAAAATATAATAAAACGAGCTTGCTGTATTTCAACCCTGATACAAATACCATGAAACGCGTGTAATATATTAAAAGGACGTGTGATCGCGATCATGTTTTTCCGAACAAATAAACGTAAATAGAGACTCATGTAATGAGAAGAACGGCGCTTATTCAGGTCAATACGGTATAATGGTTGGGTTATCGAATTTTGAATTCTGAGTAGTTGTCTGGTCATTAGGCGACCCACGTGTGGCAATCGACGTCAAAAATGCCGCGAGGGGCATTTAATGAAATTACGTTGTCACGCTCCTTTCTGGAGTTTTGTTATCGTTCCATCACACGTGCAAGTACTGCATTCGCGAGAACCACGCCTAATGACTAATAACCATCGAGATAATCTCGGAACCATCCGATGCGATTACGCGCACACCACGAACTTTGTAGAGTTTTTTCTGAAACTTTCGTGGCCGCTAGCGATAATGCTGGGATGGTACGACGGTACGATGCGCTTCAATACTTGTCACTTTTTCGACGAACAATTCGGTCTGCATGTGCAGTGTACAGCGTTCATATCTTGCAGCCCGGGTAGCATTTTCGGGGAACATTTTCGGGTAGCATTTTCGGGGTAGCATTTTCGGGGGGGGGGGGAGCAAAAAAGTTAAATAAACCCCGTGGGCACGCAGGAACATGCAGACAGTGAGCGGGCTAACCATGTACAAGAAATGTGGCTTAGATCTAAGAAGATCGCGAGTAGGGGGACGCGTTTTGCTATGACGGCATTTTTTTTTGTAAACCGTGATGTCAGTGATAGGTTTGTCTGTGACGTCATCGGACAATATGTATCTAAAAAATGAACGTTGAAGATCGAGAAACCTACCTTTCCGGGAAAGAGAGCACCTAACAGTAGAGGGAGAGTATGAAAAAATGCGAGTGAGTAAGGGACCCCACTGCTAGGTGAGGCTTGCTCGCAAACACTTACAATAGACGAAAGCCTGCTTGTCAGCTCGTACACACCCGACCTTCGATGCTTCAGTAGTAAAGCAACCCCCCCCCCCCCCCTCCGCACACTGGCCCTAAGGCTGGGTTGATCTATGGAAGGGCTGTTGGAGAAACTCTTTATGGACAAGACACGTGACCAACACAAGCACGCTCTCGGATGAATCATTTCGCGCGATAGTGAACACTTCCAACGAACCAGGTGGCCTCCTGTTGAAATCACATTCTGTTCACCTCCGCAGTCGTACACCTGAGGCGCTGCGCCGTGCTCCCTGCCGCGCTGCAGAAGTTACGCGCCTTCTTCCTCTTCAAACCACCACCACCACACGCCTGTGCCTTCCTGGACCGAGTTTCGGCACTCCGTATACATGACAGCCCGGGAATTGGACACGTGCTTTCGATTCGTCTCCCAGGCAACGGGGACGATGCTGTGCACCCTGGAATGTCTGGACTATCCGTGGCTTCCCGGCGTGAGGAAATGGCGTAAGAAAACACTGGTCGTCGCGGCGCTCCGTAGAGCGGTGGAAAAGGGGTCCAGCCGCCAAGTCCGACTGGATCGCGTGGCCTTTTTCTACTGCTGGCTATCGTCGCTGAATCTTCTGCCCGTATGGACTCTCTTCAGATTCACCGTCTCCGTAGCGAAAGCCGGGGGCTACAAGGCAGCCCATCTTGTCGAGCACATGGCGAGCGCCTTGAAACTCCTCGGCCATCGGACGACGTTCACGGTGACTGAAGACAAGACGGCGGTCTACGGCTGCATCCTCGTCGATGACCCAGAACCCAGAGCTCCGGCACACGTGATTTGCGTGTGCCTTTGGTGCAAGCTGCCTTATATGGCGGTTTACGCTCCGAACGAGAAGATTCACTCAGACCTCGGTGTTCTTCTCGCCGCCGTACTGGACTGCGACCCGAGGCGTCAGGTCTGCGGCATTTACGATGACCTGGACTCCGCCAAAACAAAGGCTCTCTACGACGCTTTGCTCTTGAGCCACGGAAGCAAGCCGGTGGAACGGAGCCTGCGAGAAATGACCTGAGAAGGAACCTTCATGCTGCGAAGCCGAAACGTGGCGGCCCCGACTCCAAGGCGGTGCGTTGATTCTTCTCTGGTGGTGTTTGCAAATAGTTGCGTCAATATGCATATTTGTTTAAGGGACCACTAAGCAGTGCTCGAAGGGACATTCGTAAAAGGCTGTTTATTTCAGCAAACATGTGCAAAAGCAGGAAAAGAAGCGAAAATAGCTATAATGATAATCAGTGACTACCATATATTTGGGTGTCAACTGGACTTTTTAATTGTAGCGAGTGACAACGTGATAATAAAACGATGCTATTCACTGGTTTTCACGGTCATTTGTATGCGCACGACGCACTTTGAAAAGAAATAATTTGGGGTGCCTTTTTCTCACAAAACTCCCCAGGAAACTTTTGGTATTCAGAAATTGTTAGGCAGGTATGATTGCCATCCAGGTAAAGCTCTATCTCTCTCTCTCTCTTTTGCATAAGTAGCGCCTTTCAGTCACGAACGGTGTGCACTCCATCAACGTAATCTAGAACGCATGTCTATCTACAGTAAATAGGCGAGAGCCCTATTCTAAAATAATGCTTAACAAGCGTGAGAAAGCTGATGGTAACTTTGAAGCTGTAATCGGAAGATGCGACAGTTCCAATAAACAGTGCTTATTTCACGTATTTTAAAACAATTGGGCGTAGTGTTGATCGCTGCGTGCGATCCGTGACGTTATACATTCCCCGTGGCGCCTGCAGGCCGCACGTGTTCATTTCCTTCTCTCCGCCACTCGTTTCATCCTACTCCCCCCCTTCCGCTAAAGCACCCAGCCGTGAGCATTGTTGACTGCCGGGGCTGTTTGTCACAGTTTTGGGAACCGCAGTTGAGGTGTATATCTGTGTAGAAAGACATGGGCGACGGCTTGCATTTTTGGCATGCTGAAATTCCTGGTGTGTGTGAAACGTCATCACCTCGAGTTCACGGCATTTCGTGAAGGACAAAAAAAAAAAAACCCACACCTTCATACACAAGTCACAATGGCGTCACTTTGGTCGCCATTTTCAGGCACCAGCCGGTTAAAATGCAGCCTGAGCTCATGCTCGACCGCGCGGAGCATAAAAAGGGTGACCTTGGATTGGTACCAGTGTCTCCTCCAATTCTTTGTGTTCCCCCTTGGCGCGGGTGGCGAACATACGAGAGTATCTGTAGGCAGGGCACAAAAAAAAAAAAAAAAAAACGCGAGGGGTCCTCTCCTGCACTGACACTCTCTAATGAGATAGAAAGTCACGGTGGCCGCCTACACCAAGCGCAGAGAAGCTGTATGTGGCATCATGTGCAAGTTATGGATATTTCACTCTACTCCTAAAAAGAGGTGGTATCTATCAATTCCAAGAGGCAACCTTTTGATTAGGCTGCAATATTCACGACATTTTTTTCAAATAATATCCCTCTAAACAAAAGGAGCCCCAAAAAACCAGATAGACATTACTGTACCATGGTGGAAATACTCTCCAAACACTCTATTTTTTTCTTTCTCTTCACCCTCATCTCAAGGAGTCAAAAGTTAAAATGTACACATAGGTCACGGGATTGAATCCCGGCTGCGGTAGCTGCATTTCCGATGGAAGCGAAATGCTGTAGGCCCGTGTGCTCAAATTGGGGTGCACGTTAAGGAACCCCAGGTGGCCCAAATTTCCGGAGCCCTCCACTACGTCGTTTCTCATAATCATATGGTGGTTTTGGGACGTTAAACCTCACATATCATATTAATTAAATTGTACACAGAGAAAACCTTCACGAGCTTATTTGCCACAGATGAAGTGCCTTACCTGAATTCAGGGTACGGAGCTGATATTTGCGTTGCTGTTTATGAGGTGTACACTACAGAGAGCATAGGATATACAGAGAACATAGAGATATCACCAAAAGGCATCCATGCATTTTTCTGGAGAAAAACCGAAAGTTCTTGTTAGTTTCCCTACTGCACGAAAGTCGGCGTTTTCAACATTCTCGCTCTATCACGTGACACGAGCGGTTGCTCACAACCCGATACCTTTGAATCTCGCCTCGTGTACGTGGTCCACCGCGTTGTTTTTCATTCGCGACTTCTCAGTTGCTGCTAACGCTCCATCAAAACTTGCACGCAGGTGGGTGTCAGAAACACCAGTCACGAACGCCATCGCAGATGCCTCTGAAGAGCTTTCTAGTAATGATGGCACACTACCTACAATTCCAGACCAGCGGTGAAATCGGCGACATAAATTAAGTACCTGCGGGACCCGTGAGCTTCCGAAAAAAAAATTATCTTTATGTTCCGCAAGATTGGGCTCTAAATTATTTAGCTGAGTAGGATGCACAACAGCAGCATACATTTTTTTTATCGACGTTGAAATCTTCGACCGATTATTCGGCCAGCACAACAACCAACCAAACCTTTCTCAGAAGCACCAACACAACAAAAAAAATATGACCACCCAAGCACTCCACACAAATAGATAACCAGTGAAAGCTAAAACGTGCGGTCTCGGTGTTTAGCAGTAGTTTCAACACAGCATGGCACTGAAGCCTCTCACAATTGTTGGTTACGTTTTCGTGCTTCTTTACGAGGTTAGAGGCACGTTTGGCTTGGGTTTACCACAGTGTTGTTTCACAAGCCGCACATAGTGCTTCGCATGATAACGGTCATAGAGGAGCGTACTGAGTGGTAATGTGCGTTTCACAGTGGTTGTTCTCGAGCCACAGGCTCTCACAGACGTTGCAGCCGAAGCGAATGTGCCGCTGCAGAAACTCCCGCCAAAAGCGGGCGTTCGCCCCGGCGAACGCGCTCCTGCTGTCATCACGTTGGCGCCGCAACGCCACTTATTCGGCATACAGGCACTGCGCAGGTCCCTTTTTGGGGGCGAAGCTCCCTATGCAGTGGCTATGCGTGCGTGCTTGGCGCCGTGGCTACAGCAAGATTTACGACGTTACTCAAATTCAGGCAACGGCGCTTTCTTTGATACGATGCTGAGAATGTCGCAACTGATAGGACAGTCATTGGAGACTACTTGTGACACCCCTACCAAAGAGTTTTCCACTTTTTCTAGCCATATAGAGCTTTCGCTAAAAATGACGCTGTAGGCGGATATGGCAGGGTTAACCCCCCGCCCCCCTCCCCGAAAAATGGAATTTGCAAGTTAAACGCAAAAAAAAAACTACTGTATTTTGTAGAAAAAAACCTGTGGAAGCCCGACGTTGAGCGTCCACTCCAAGTGTTTCAAAGCGCACCGAATTGCGCCGCGCACGCTGTGTCATTAGAAGTATGCGTACGTGAAACCTCAGTTGTTTCAAATTTCGTTTTCAGTAAGCGAATGCATTTCTTAGTCGGGCAGTGTCAGGCGTCCGTCGGGATCTGTTAACCACCCTCTTTCATAGGAACAGCTGCCGCTGCTCGCGCCCTTAGCAACCGGAGCCCCTACCACTTCACACTTCGGCAGCTGTCAGCAACAGGAGCGGGCGTGCAGGCATATTTCCAGCGTGCACTCTAGCTACTACAGCTGGAAACGCTTATCACGTTTCTCGTGACAGAAAAGCACTACGTACGGCAGCCGGTGCTATTGGCTGCACGTTAAGAAAAAAAAAAGAGAACCTTACTTTTCTTACACTGTGTTCTCACGTGCGAAACGCCGCTGTGGATGCTACGCAGTGCATTTGCATTTCTTCACGATTCCCTTCGGGGAGGTTGCGCTTTCTTTTGTTTCAACTTCATCGTACCTTTGCTCAAAAAGTATTGAAACAATTTTGTTGGAATTTTGCATGCGTTGCGGATCTCGAAATGCCGGCGTTAATACACTGTAGAGCCGCGCAAAACATGCCCCAATTTAGAAATGTTTGTCTAATGTATGGTTGACCTGATTCACCAGGCCTACTGCGCTTTTGGTTCGTTCCACGCTACATTATATGCTTTATCTTTGCCGTATTCATATTTAGCACGCTAACCGAGAAAAAGACCCATGCGTGAACAAACGCGTGATATCGCTGAGCAAGTGACAAGGGGAAGCGGAGGCAAGCGATAAACAGAAGTGTTCCCGTGCTTCGCCCGATTGAAAGTTGATAAAGTAAGGAGAAGAAAGAAGAGGAATGAACAAACGATGAACTTTTTACAATTCATTCTGATTTCTTTACGCGTAAAAACTGGTGAAAGACAACAAATGTGAACATTAACCTTACTTCGTTCAACCAGATCTTAGGATGCCTGGCAACCGCTTTCCCTGAAAGCGAAACTAGCGCTGAGTTTCCGGGACGTGTCTGTGTTTCGCAGCACAGACGTGCCTACGCCTGCTCTCGTCGCTTGACAGACAAAGCACCGTATTAACAAACGCTCCTCGACTCGACTTCCACCTTTCACTTGACAACGTTGAGCTCTGCACCGCTGCTCGGCTGCAAATGACGCTGCGCTACTCAAGAATCGCAACAGATTATCGCTGATAGGCAGTGGCTTGCCCTGTCTAGAGACGGCGCTCCCATCGGTTTTCTCAAATGAAGGTGAAGAGTTGAGTGAAAGGACGTTCTAGAATACGGGGGATAGACTGCCAAGCTTGGTGAATGTTTTCGTGCCGTGCTTGTTGGTGACTCGAGAAGACCGTGTTTTTCCGTGTCCTTGAACTGAGGCGTGGGTATGTGATGTGCTTTGTGCACTGGATATTCGAAATGCTTACGGCTGCAAATCATAACCGTTGGGAGATGCTTCGAGGCGAATGGTCACAGCTAATGGACCGAAGTTACGAGGGTTCTTGTTTGCAAAGGACAACCGAAGAACGAAATAGGAGCGTGCCGTTCGGCGAGTTGGCGCCAGCATACGTTTTCTTCGTGACCCGAAGGTACGTGAGTCCGTAACACATTTTTCTAAGTCATTCTAATGACATCACCTCCACTATGTTCTGATCTTGCTCTAAAAAAAAAAAAAAGGTGTGACGTTTGCTTCTGACTCATTGTCGTAAGCCCTGACATTAAATTTAAAATAAAACGCGCATGGCAGTGCGTTTACATAGGAGGCATTTTTCCTTTAGCATAGTTAAACATTTTGGTATTTGCGGTTAGCACCGCGGACTTCTTACATTACCTCTGTTTACTCCATTAAGAAAAAAGAAAGGAGTGCTGTTGCAATGATTAGTGCATCGGTTTTGTGAATGGTATTTTTTTTTCTCGTGTTGCAACTTTGTTGCGGTATTAAAACTTTGCGTCAATCTCCCCAGCACCTTCACCTAGTAGGTTTCCTTGAAATTTAGATGCCTGGAGACACTTACGGTGAAGCCGTTTCTTAGTTCGAGCTCTTCTTCAAGCGAGAATATTTAGGAACCACTACTAAATATACCAATACAAGTACGGGCAGTAGAAGTGTCCGCGTGGGCTACACAGTTTAATTTCTACCCAGTACTAACATTTTTCCCGTGTCCTAAGTCATAAAGGCGACTACGCACCAGTGGGACAGGGTAAGGGCAAACGAAAAATGGCACTCTCTGTGTCGGTCACAACATAATTTTTGTGAAACGAATGATTTGGTTTCTTTTGCATAGGTTATCGCCCGGAGATTGAGCTCAATACGAGATTTGTGGTAGCAGCACACACCCTTCAATAACTTCGTGTCTATGAAGACAGATGTTTGAAATAGTACACTGTCGTCATTGATGAAAGGGAACACGCTAACACGTGGCCTGCGCTCTGCGGCGGCTGCCTACAGCACCATCTACCGACTGCAAACGGAAACACGTTCGCTTTCAGCGTCATCTATTGCCGAAAAAAAAAATATCGAGTTACCACTGGCAGGCAAGCGCTGCTTCATTGCACACACTCTCTGCACACTCTATTTGACCACTGCCAACATCTCGCGCGTTGTTCGCGACCACGGCGCAAGCAACAGTAATCGCCCGATATCACTCACCGCGCGAGCAATCAGGGAACGTAATCTCCTTATCTTGCTTGGTCATAGATGACGCGAAAAGCGAACGTGCCTTCTTCACTTGTTGGTCGATGGTGCTGTAGGCAGCCCCCGAAAAGCACGGGCTTGTTTTCTTTCATGAAGAACGGCAGCGTACAAATAAAAGAGCAGAAGCTTTGCAAAGGATTAGGAACAATTTTCCTGCATGTTCCAGAAAATGTGCGTGCGTGTGCGTGTCTGTGCGTATGCGTGTAAATAAAGAAAGCACGAATACAATTTACCCCATCTATTTCGTCATTATGTTGGACAATCAAATTTTTTCTCTGGTAGATTGACCGCACATTGGATAGCGCAGGACGTTTCTTCCTTTTTGTGGAACAACTGACTCGCATATGAATCTCTAAATGTCTTCAAGCGTAATTGGTTACTTATACCAGCACCTTTCTTTATGCAAAAGGCAGAATGAAGTTGTTGAACATGTAAAACTCGCCGCGAATGCTTTATCTTTTTATCGGAAACGTAGGGGCAATGAATTCACCACCTCTTATACGCATGCTCACTCGGAAAAAACATCTATCTATCTATCTATCTATCTATGTATCTATCTATCTATCTATCTATGTATGTATGTATGTATGTATGTATGTATGTATGTATGTATGTATGTATGTATGTATGTATGTATGTATGTATGTATGTATGTATGTATGTATGTATGTATGTATGTATGTATGTATGTATGTATGTATGTATCTATCTATCTATCTGTCTATCTATCTATCTATCTATCTATCTATCTATCTATCTATCTGTCTATCTATCTATCTATCTATCTATCTATCTATCTATCTATCTATCTATCTATCTATCTATCTATCTATCTATCTATCTATCTATCTATCTATCTATCTATCTATCTATCTATCTATCTATCTATCTATCTATCTATCTATCTATCTATCTATCTATCTATCTATCTATCTATCTATCTATCTATCTATCTATCTATCTATCTATCTATCTATCTATCTATCTATCTATCTATCTATCTATCTATGTATCTATCTATCTATGTATCTATGTATCTATCTATCTATGTATCTATGTATGTATCTATGTATGTATCTATGTATGTATGTATGTATGTATGTATGTATGTATGTATGTATGTATGTATGTATGTATGTATGTATGTATGTATGTATGTATGTATGTATGTATGTATGTATGTATGTATGTATGTATGTATGTATGTATGTATGTATGTATGTATGTATGTATGTATGTATGTATGTATGTATGTATGTATGTATGTATGTATGTATGTATGTATGTATGTATGTATGTATGTATGTATGTATGTATGTATGTATGTATGTATGTATGTATGTATGTATGTATGTATGTATGTATGTATGTATGTATGTATGTATGTATGTATGTATGTATGTATGTATGTATGTATGTATGTATGTATGTATGTATGTATGTATGTATGTATGTATGTATGTATGTATGTATGTATGTATGTATGTATGTATGTATGTATGTATGTATGTATGTATGTATGTATGTATGTATGTATGTATGGGATCTTCAGTAAATCCGAACATGCTTCATCACATAATCACAATACAGTTGGTGGATGCTGTGATTGCCATTGTCACTGTGGAGCGTTATTCGCTAGTGCTTTGACTTTTAATTGGCCGGGCATACACATCTTGCATGTTGAACAGAAGTCGTCAGGTACTGGCGGGGCGCAAGCGATTGGCTCCAGTGACTGTCCAACGCTTCACAACTGCCCGCTACTTCCTCAGTGGCCTCTTATTCACCGCAGCCCTAGTGACTGCCCTGGTCGTGCTCCTGCCAGGCGTGCCACCAAGTTCCGCAGCACGAAACGATGTTGCCGACATGATTGAGCTCTGGCACGACCTATGCCGCTGGGGACCGGATCTTGTGACGCTGCGGCGCGGTGATCGTGCGCCGCCAACGTGATTTTCAGGACTTGAGACATTTCTTCCTCTGTCGACGTCTTTCTCGTGAATGCTCTGCAAAGTGTGCATACTTTCTGCGAGAATGTCTAGACACGAGCACCTGTGATGTGATCTTTTCAGATTATCCTCTTTTGTTAGTGTGTGTACATTTCAGTTCATACATTGATGGTTCACAGGAAAAACGTACAAGAAATAGACTGGTACAGGTTAGATTGGCAAATGGCTCTTCTTTGTTTCATAGGATATAGATAGTTGCTGCTAAGTAGCAGCGACAAGTCGCTGTCATTTTTTAGAAAAACTTCTTTTTTTTGCCAGTGTGTGTGTGTGTGTGTATGTATGTTTGTGTCAGTATTTTTTACGCAATACAACTTCCCAGGAGCACGCTTCAAAGGAAGGTCAAACAAAGTGCTGCAGACTACATTGGCTAAATCGGCAGACCTCTGAAGTGTTCAGGTGAATGGTGGCACGACACACTCATAATTCATAGATGTGTGGCCCATTGTGTTACCAGTGCGTGTAAACACTACATTTAAGTTTCGAAAATTTTGGCAAGTCCGTGCCTATATAAGACTCGGCAAACCTGTCTGAAGACAGTTGTGGCTCAAACCTGGTCACACAATTTTCAGGCCCCTGCAATGTCCCAGGATCTTGTGTCTAGCCACGTCATACACGCCTGGCAAGTACTCATGCTGGCAATATCTCAATGAGCGTTGTGCGTCATCATTGATTCTACCACCTTGCCAATTCATTGCCAGTCTTTGGAAACGGTCCTCTTCAACTAAAGGAGAGTTCCATTTTGAGAGAACAAAGTTTACAAAACGTAGCAACTTAAAATTCGACTGCCACTCTACAGGCTTGCGTGTGCAGCTTGCAAACCATTGTATGCTGGCAGTTTGTTGTAATGCTGTCATAGAATCTGTTTTTGCTTTTTGTTGCAGTAGTTTTTGCGAACCGAGTGCCATGCGTGTGTATTATTTCGTCATGTGCAATACTACTTTTTTTTATCTCAAGCAAGAGATGTACATTTTTTTGTACAAAGCCTAGTATGACTACACCTTGTTCACATTTACTGACCTGTTCCAACGAGTTGATGTGTGAAAAGTATTCGCACCTGTGTGACTGTTAATAGTTTGTATTTATATATAGTTCTGTTTATTGCTGTTACAAGCTCTACGAGTTTATAAAGGTTTTGTAAAGTTTTATTAAGTGACCAGCCCTAAATTTGGGTTGAACTTTAGAGATTTTAAACTTTAGTGTTTCTTGTGAGCTGAAAAAGAAAATGTTCACTTTTAAAGATTTATCTAGCAAACCACTTCAGTTTAGCTTTTCCAAGAAGGAAAGTATGTTATAGAAGCCTATTTCAAGTTTTTGTGTTCATGTTGTTTTCTGTTTGTTTTAGCTGAAAATAAATTTACTTCTGTGTTTGTCGTAAGATCCTTCACAGTTTTTGTATATTCATACTGCCACCCCAACAAATAGTTAACACAGGGGTAGCAATGATGCAGTGAAAAAAACTAGAAGTGTTACGATTTCCTGACAGGACGTAAAAGTTAAAGAGCATGAGTGGTACTGGAGAAATCACTCTCGGTATTGTCTGGAAGTTACACCGAGCACTGACATATGTGCAAATTGCCAGCGCACATGTGCTCAACAGATATCTGGTACCAAAGCAACCCAAGAACGTACCCTCAATTTTCGACGCGAAAGTGTTTTTGGTCGGGGGTCTATCATGGCTTTGGTGACTTGCTTTTGTTACTGAAAAAAATACTCGCCATTGAAAAGCAAAGGAAAAAGTTGCGTCAATGGGAGTCGAACCCACGACTTAAGTCGGCAACAACAGAAGCTGCATGCTACCTACTGCGCCCCGACCACATGCTCTGGCAGCTTTACAAACATGCCTTTTATATTTAACACTGTCCTTTCAGTGCTCTTGATAAAGAGAAGTAAATGCATCATGACTGTAGCACCTGCGATTAGTTCTTCACCCCGCGTGACGTGAGAGAAAACTCCAGGAGGCCTTCGTCATACAGTTCACATAAAAGCATACAGCAGACATAAAAGCAGACCACTGAGTAGAGAGTGCGAGGCGTTAACCAATGAGTCACGAAGGAGAACCTCCTTCAACGATTCAACATCAAGCTGTCTATATCTACCACTCGCCGTTGCTGACGGGCATCTCGTGGGGGGGGGGGGGACTATCGTATTTTCAGCATTACCAGCGAGATGGCGCAATGAACGCGCATCGCCACATCGTTACAACGCGTTGGTGCGCACTTTCATCTCCCATGCATACTTTGCGCCGCAGAAAAGAGAGGTGACGCTCTTTCGCGGTGGGGCGGATCGTAGTACGCCTTGGCTGGCCTTTGGCTTTTATTAGAATGATTCTGTTGTAGTTACCCGGTGCACAAAGGTCACTGCAATCGTTGCACAGTCTCCGTTAGCGAAAAGAATGCGCTTTTTAGAGACAGCGAAGTAACAACCGAGACAGGTATTCACGTTAATCAGTACCTGTGAGTACGCTTTGTGCGTCATTTGTGCGAGAGAAACGTGGGGCACGTTTCGATCTGCCTGCCATTCTGCGTGTGACCTTCCAATTTGTTGCTATCGCGTTCATGAGCCTACAGATTTATTCCAATTTGTTGCTACCCCTTTGTGAGCCTACAGATTTATGCTTGATAGATATAAGTATCCGTAATATGCAGCACTTTACCCTAACTCCTTATAACCTGATGATTTGATAAGAAGCACTTTGAGTAACTTGAAAGGACTTAAGAATAATCTCGATCCCCCACCTGGTATCTATCAACAAAAACCCAAGTTGTGTTTGTGAGCTTCACCTTCAGCAAAATACGGCAGCCGTGGATGACCTCAGGAGTCATATATCCGAGCAGAATAGATATGATCTTGAACAGTCTTCGTTCAGTCATTAAGAAAATACGAGTATAATATGTCCTACAAGTTCGTACCAGAGGGAGATGAATTGGCAAGTTATATACACAAGTGACGTGAAAGTGTGCTAAATTAACCAATTTCGTTGCTTGGAGCCCCGCCGCGGTGGTCTAGTGGCTAAGGTACTCAGCTGCTGACCCGCAGGTCGCAGGATCAAATCCCGGTAGCGGTGGCTGCATTTCCGATGGAGGCGAAAATGTTGTAGGCCCGTGTGCTCAGATTTGGGTGCACGTTAAAGAACCCCAGGTGGTCTAAATTTCCGGAGCCCTCCACTACTGCGTCTCTCATAATCATATGGTGGTTTTGGGACGTTAAACCCCACATATCAATCAATCATCATTTCCTTGCTCGGATACCACACATCACTTTTCTGATATGATACGGGTGGTATTTTCTTTACGGCAGCTATTATCTTGCTTCCAGCTTCCTTTCTCTGTGTGTGATTCATGATAACACGTTTGAACAACCCATGATGTGGTTGGTAAACACGCTCGGTTAAGCATGTTCCTCAAAAAAGGGCCGAGACATTTTTGTTATCTCGTTTTTTTTAACTGAAGCTCGAGCTTGAGAACCACACTGCATCAAGTACCACCGGCGCCACCAACCGGATAGGCGATCGTAGATATTACCCTTGCTTTTTCTTCTCGTCTGGTACTCGCTTTCAGCATGACCTCCGAATGTACGCCGAAAACTTCTGTCTAACCTTTTGATTTTTCGGCACTGCCAAAATGAGTGACGGACATCTAGCCCTCATCGAATGCGCGGGGAGACGTAAATCTTCTTGAGTACAGCAGTTCAGCATTAAGAAGTACTATAAACTTGCGGCAAGGCCGCAGTTTTGGTAAGACCGTTCCTGTGGAACACGGTAGTGTGTGGAGCAGCCGTGCTTCAGCGTCAGACATGACAGCCCAGGACATGGACGTGTTGTTCCGCCTCGTATCCATGGCGACGGACTCGCAGCTGTACACCCTCGACAACGTGAGGTTTCGGTGGCTTCCGTACATGAACGGGAGGCGCAGTAACACTATGGCCGTCAGGGCGCTCCGCAAAGCGGTTGAAAAATGCCCCGTCCGCCAGACCCGACTCGAGCGCCTGGCCTTTTTCTACTGCTGGCTGTCGCCGCTGCAACTTCTGCGTCCCTGGACTCTGATGAGGTTCAGCGCCTGGGCGGCAAGTGCGAACTACAGCCAGATGGAGCTGCTGAAGCACGTTGACAACGCCATGAAGACCCTCGGCCTCAGGACAACGTTTATGGGGACGGACGCAGTAACGTCGGTCCACGGATGCATTATGGTCGAAGATACCGAATCGAACGCCCCGGCGCACGTGGTCTGCATAAGCCAGTGGCACCGCATGCCTTACTTGGCGGTGTACGCTCCGTCCGAGAAGATTCACTCGGAAATCTCGGTCGTTCTCGCCGCCGTTATGGACTGCGACCCCGCGCTTTTGGTGTGCGGCATCTACGAAGACCTCGGCTCGGCCCATACCGCAGCTCTCCTGGATGCCACGAATCGGAGCTACAGCTCAACGATAAAGGTCGACAAGAGACTGCGGGACAGTAATCTACAAGCGACAGTGCTGCGGCGACGTGGCAACGAAACGAACTCGAAGTGAGATAGTGTGTTTAGATTATTGAACTCTTTTTTTTTTAACCTGACGTAACACCCCTTGCATTAGGCTAATAACTAGTTTCGACTCTCGCGTTGTTTGCGCTGTGCGCTCGTCACTTTTGTGAGACAGACCCGCGTCTGTGTTTGAGCTGTGTTAGTTTACAGTATTACAATGTCGTTGACGGTGGAAACAAAGAATTTTGGTTAAACTGGTGTGCGCAAATACAACGACAATACAAGTTTTACTGAAATGAGGAACTTTTTTTATTTGCGTAGAACACTGTCGGAGTAGTCGAATGCGTTTTTGCGAGAAAGAATTTTTCAATACTTAAAAATATATTTGTTTTATTTCATATCAATTACCAATTGTGATACTCTTGGCGATGACAGCTGTGTGTGTGTTATTCCAGAGTCTGTTTGAACAAGCTGAAGCCTTAGATATATAATCTTAGTTCTGTCAGGGTCCCGTTCTTTCTGTAGGATTATTGTGCTTCCTTAAATCTTTATGCAAGTAACCTTCTTTTTTTTAATCTCAACACCATCAACCTTGTCTTGAAGGGATATAAATTATTCTTACGAGATGTTATCATGCCAGCGATAATTTTCTGTTATTTTTTTATTATTATATTGTTTCAGCTAGTACTTATTTGGCCACGGAGCTTGTTCTGCTTTCAGATATTGTTTTTCGCCGCTAAGTTTAACAGGACGCAAAAGAAAAACGCAAGTGGAAGTGACACCTAATTAAAATGGTTATTTTCACTCTAAACGGCATGGCGAAAAAAATTTTAAAGGGGGAGGGGGTCACTGGATTCTTAAGAAGAATGGGAGGAGAAGCACCTCATTGAAATGGCCAGTTTCACTCGGCATGCCATGAGGTGGGGGGTGGGGGAGACCAGGACCAGTTAATCACTTCGTGGTTACACCACGTTGGGGGGGGGGGGGATATGCAACGCTTTTAAACTGCTAAGTACAGCTCGCGTGTTGGCAGTCTTTCTGTGGTGCCTCAGGGTTCTCGGGATGACCCTGACCAGATCTAATGTCGCATGCCGTCACATAGGTTCACAATTTCATAGCGTGACAATTGATTACCACGTTTAGACCTAGCGCCCACTCATGGCTAAAAGCTATCACCGTTCACGTAATATGAACTGCGCCGCTAAATAACCACTCCCGATTACCTTCGCTTTCGAGATATGTCGCATGCGAATGCATGCGCTTAAGGCGCACTAGTCTTTTTTTTTTTTCCTCATTGGCTTTTTCAGCCGCAGTATAAACAAATCTCTAGGACGATGAACAAGATCAGAAGTGCTTACTTTTTAAATGGAGTTTTGCCCACGGCTGTAGAGCGGTGGTTATGGTGCACGGCTGCTGACCTAGTGATCGCAGGTGCGATCCTGGCTACACTGGTCCCATTCCCATAGTAGCGAAATCCTTGTAGACCGTGTACTGTTCGATGATGGTCCACCTAAAAAAAAACACTATCAGTCAATATTAGATCGACGTTGAATATTGAAACATAGGTCCAGGAACCTCGTATAATGCTACTTCTGTACCAACTACTTGTTTGGAAATCAAATCACGTTTTAGCGGTCCGCATTGCGTTAACGCTCTTGAAACCATCCGCCTGAAAGCGTTCTTTAATTCTCACATCGCTGTTGCGGTGCCCAACGTTTCTTCTCTTTTAGAGCGCTCGGTACCGCGTCAAAAAGAGACGCGCTGCAACGCGCGTGTGTGTTCAGGCATCAAGTCATCGCCCTCCCTGCGTAGCCTTTGGCGTGCTCGCTGGTACTATGCGAAAAGAGAGAGAAAGCGCTGAAAGTGAGCGACAAAGCCCCGTAACGTATAATTGTTCTATTCTTATCCTCTCACCTGTACATCGTATTATTCTCCTGACTACAGTACAGGGTAACGAGCCGGCCTGAAAACTGGCGAACCTCTTGGTCCTTCCGTTTTTCTTTTAGGGGCGAAGCTCCTTATAGCGGCACCTGTTCATCCCTGGTAGCCGTTGTAGTGTGTAACAAGTATAACATTTTGACCTCCAAGGTGGTGCCGGTGACAGATTTCTTCTGTGCGTTGTTGAACAATAAAAAATAGTGCTCACTGTACATGCCAATGACTGCTAATGGGGAATGAGAGACAGGAGCATTCGGCTTTTAGTTAATGCGCACGCTGCGATCACCAGTAGCAGCCATTGGCATGTACATTGAGCAATATCTGACAAGAAAGGGTTGCTACGTTATACTCGCTGGGTGTAACCTCCTTAGTTTTAGAAAGGTTTAGCGAGTGTTGAGCCACAGTGTCATGAATACAATAAAACTACCATGAATGAACTCGAGGTGGTTAAATGTGGGAAGTAGATACGAAGCACAAGCAGTAAGAAAGTGTGCCACCTCTCGTTTTGTCCTTGGAATGTCCGCAGGATGGCGGTGCTTCTATATGGGGAATATATGATGAAAATAGGCGAGATGGTAGTACTTGGAGTGTTGAATAGGTGCATGGACAAACGGACACACAGACAGATGCATAGACGGACGCACGGATGGCTGCACGGACGGATGGACGCAGGAGCGGATGCATGGACGAACGCAGGGACGGACGCACAGATGGACGTGCAAACGCACGAACAGACGCACGCACAGACGGCCACACAGACGCACGCATGGACGGACGGAAGCAAGAACGAATAGACGGACAGATGCTTCGCCCCACTCTCCATCATTCACTTCGTGGATACGGTGCCATTTTTATAAAAGCAGTTCAACCAGTATGAAGACGTGGAAAGTAACAAGGTTCCCAGAAATTAAGGATCCAAGTGGCAATGACTATTTTTGCTCCCAGGAAAGAAATTGTGCTAGACACGAACACAAGTTACGTTGCGGGTTGCGAGTAGCATGAAAAAACTTCTGGGCCCGTGGCCAACTGGAGTTTTACCGTCCCACGCTTTAAGAGCATAAACACGCTTTTTACAAGACAGCGGGATTGCTGACAAGTATTAACAAAGAACAAGCTTTCATTTGTAACACATTTACTTATTATATACAGTATCATGTGACACCCATCACGTGTGTGTTGTGAAATGAATGACGTGTCGACTATTATGTACATACGAGCGAATGCATCTTTATAAGGACCAGACGTGTGCTTTGTTGTTTTGTTGTTGTGTTTTGTGTTTGTTGTTTGTGTTTTGTTGTTTCCAGAGACTTCTTAGAATGACTTTCAAACATTTACTTACCATTGTGATATGTACGTATAAGTGTGTCTTTACATATCTGTGCCTGAGTTTTCTATTTTCCATGCACTGCTTTGTATGTTTTTGCTTCAAGATACGTGTTCAAGTTTCAATTAACGGCTAAGGAGTAGCCGGCGCCATAATGGTGCGCCAACATCTCCTTATATATCATATCAATAAAAAAAAAAGCGGGTTGCGAGTGAAGAGCGATTAGGTGCATGATGAGAAGGTAAACACTTAACGAGAATTGAACCTTGAAACATACTCATTTTACCGAGGCAAACTTTTAGTCTGTAATGCATTTCAATAACAGTAAATCTGTAAGAAAAGCCTATATATACGCTATACATCATTGCTTTAAGATTATTTTTTTATATTAGGCCTGTCTGCGTGATACAAGACCAGCGCCAGACATGTGGCGTGTCCAAAAAAGATCTCTAGTGGTGAGTCGTGACCAAGGAGGATTAAAAAAATTGCTGGGGTGAAAATGATTGCGCAGAAGTGAAGCCATTCCTCTGGCAAGATGGCGACTGTGGCGGCCATCTTACTAGGGGCATGATAAAGTATCGCCATTCAGCGATTAAAAACGAAGCGTTTCCCTCGCACGCCCAAAGATTTTATTGTGGGAACATTTTCGGGCCACATGGTGCTCCAAGTGCGTCTTAAAGTTTCTAGTTTTCCGTAGTGTGCCTCTAATTGGAGGCAAAGTTCTTTGAAGATTCAGTCATCCATGTTTCTGTGTGTTATTTCGTCGAGAACAACTATCCTTTAATATAAACTAACGTAGCATTTACATAAGTATCAAAGCCACTTGATCTTTAAGTGGGCACTATCAGAAAAGAGCAGGTTTCCGCCATCTTGGCCGTGGAAATAGGTGGCTTCACTTCTGCTTGCAATGCATCGCAGGAGCTTCCACTCCAGCAATTTTTCTTTAATCCTCCTTGGTCGTGACATAACTGAGCCTGCTCGCGCATATGACCAGGTGCGTGTGTAGCGCGGCGAGCGCTCGCACGTGCGCAGTTTTCAAACTTGATTTTGGCACGAACGACTTGAGAAGCCTTAGCGCACAGTTTCGTTCTCTTTATCACTTCATATCACCTTATCTTGAGGCTACCTTCAGAGGGAAAGTGAGAGAAGCTTTGCAAAGCAAACCACGTCCACGGGAGAGGCCCCGATTTGCGCGCTTTGACCGTCAGGGCGAGACGGAAACTCTAAAGAGCTAAAAAAAGATCGGCTAAGCAGGATGCGCCAATGTCCCAACATAACAATCGTCATCCTTTTTGAAAACTCGGCTCTCGTCACTTTCCTATCACTATGGTGGCCCGCTGATAACGGGGATGTCGTTCTTGACCGAAAAATGCCGGGCGCGTGGCGATGATAATACAAGGAAAGGAACGCGAAATGATTATTGCTGTGGGGCGAAAATACGTCCGATTTTCACTCAATCTTTTCTTAGATTAAGCCCTGGTTCTTTATGTGGGGGGCGGGGGGGCGGGGGGGCGGGGGGGAGGCGTGCTTTTTGCTGAATAACCACGAGCAGGTCCGCTGTGACACGCCCATCAGTGTTTCCGTGCTTAATACCTTCGCGTGTTACTTCCGGAGGCCCACATTTCATTCTTGACGACTGCGCTGCTTGCGAGGTGTGTCGCATCGGGATGAACGCCTTCGTTGAAAAATTGAAGCGAGTTGGAAACACCCCGTAAACGTGGTCTTCAGTCACCTTCGTGCACGTGCCCTGGCCTAAAGGACGACGATGCGTCGAACTCCGACTTGTGGACCCTCGTTCTCTGTGTAAGCGAGGAAGTGAAGCCCTGTGCAAGTATGCAGTCATATCTATACGCGTTCATTGATTGATTGATTGATTCCTTCATACGTTTACTCCCCACGGGTCATTTCAAGTCATAAAATATTATAAGTAAATGTGCGCAATGCCAGTTATTTTGTAATTATCCGCCTCGGCGGAACAGTGGTTCAGGCTGTCGGCTGCTGACCCGAAATCCACGTGTTCAATCTCTGTCGTGGCGGTTGCATTGAAACGGGAGAGGCCTATGTACTTTACGATGCCAGTGCACCTTGAAGACATGGTCGAAATTACCGGAGTCCTCCACTATATGGCTTCTCTTATATGCATACTTATTGCCTTTCTGACGTGTAATACCCCATATATTAGTATCAGCTTGTTTTATATATTCCTCCACCATGGTACAGTTATCGCGGTGCTCTGCTGCTGATCCTAAGGACGCAATTTCGATTCCGGCGGTGTAGCATTCCGATAGTGAGCGAAATACCAGAAGCCCGTGTACGTTAAGGAACACCACATGTTGAAAATCTTCAAAGCCTTCCTATGCGACGACCTTCATTATGATGATATGTTGGGTTAAACGTCCCAAAGCCACCAAATGATTATGAGAGACGCCGTAGTGGGGGGCTCCGGAAATTTCGACCACCTGTGTTTCTCTAACGTACACCCAAATCTGAGCACACGGGCCTACATTTCCGCCTCCATCGGAAATGCAGCCGCCGCAGCCGGGATTTGATCCCGCGACCAGCTGGTCAGCAGCCGAGTACCTTAGCCACTAGACCACCGTGGTGGGGCGCGACGACCTTCATAATCATATCACAGTTTCGGGACGTTAAAGAGCCACTCACCAGTCCCCATACCAAATACTAGTTAAACAGTGGAAGTTGTTCGGTGTCCGATGAGGAACATTTCGTCACAAAATTTTTTTGAATCAGTTCATTACAAGCGGAGAAACCACTTTTTTTTTTGGAAGTGGCGTGAAACGAGGATGAGAGGAGGCGAACTCGAACCCTTGCCCCTTCTCCGCGTAGCCTTCACAAGCTAAATCTCTTCCCCACCCTCTCTGGCATCCGACCAAGAGGTCACGTGCTCATGACGTGGCCGAACGAGCCCAACCCCCTTGCACGCGAGTGGCGTTTTTTTTTTACCAGCGTTGTTTTGAGGTCTACTGCTTGTTTCGGCGGGATGGTTTTGAAACGCTGGCTTAGACGCGGTAGAGTAGATGGGTACAATGAGTGCGCGAACGCGTAGGTAGGAGCGTTCCACGGCGGGCATCTGCTCCATGCGCTGACCGCGGTGACACGAACGCATGCGAAACTCCGACACATTAGCCCTGCATCTCGTTGCCATTCGCGGGAAAAAATTGAAAAAAAGACGCTCACATTCCCTTATTCCGTTTCATTATTTATCTAGAGTTTTATTTATCTCTTCAAGCAACAAATTACACAAACTACGCATGCCGTGTTAAATAAATATCACCATGTCACGTGCCACTGTTTGCACCGTCAGAGCAGAGTCACCTACGTAGAGGACCAACGTCACTGCATTGCCGTGTACGTAAGGCCATTCATACGCATACGTCATGCCCTCAGTCTCTGGGTGTGTGCCGGCAGAAGGGATGGGGAGCAGCGTTCATCTTGAAATTCGACCCATTTCCGCCGCGTGCAAATTTTGGCAGGCGTGATTATGAATGCCTCGTCTACGCATTGCGCTTGTCAGCTCAAAACTGTCAGACCTGGTGAGTGACCCTTTAATATACGAACAATAATAATTATGATTCCCTCTTTGTGAATAAAATTGTGAGCTTGACTGCGTCTACCCGAATATGCGTTGCTTAAAAAAAACCAATTCAGATGATTTCAAACTGGTTGCCTTTAAAAAAGTGAAACGTTGACAAGTTTGCCGAGCCATGCTCGGCTCCTCAGTTTGACTAGCACTGGCTAATAACTGTTAGCCAGCCTTGGCTTGTGTTTTGTTAAGATTGTATACGAGCGAATAGTTAGCCATTGTTGTTAACTATTGACAAGAGCCTGCTAATATTGTGACCAAAGTTTTCTAACACAGGGAATGGCCAATGCTAACAACGGCTGTTATTTGGCGTCAGTTCCGTAATATTGGTTTGCCCGCTCTCACAGCGATATAACGGATAATGACGTTTGCACTACCATCACCCTGCCGTTTATATCTACGTCGCAGGCATTCAACTGTGAATGCCGCTCGTCCGTATAAGCGCAACGTGGTTATTTCTCGAAAAATATTTCTTCAGCCCAGTACCGACGTGACGTTGCACTCAACAATCTACACACCTTTCAGCATCGCGGAGTAGTTAACGCTTCAGATTAACCAGCGTCACATGCTGCATTTATGCAGTATACGCCTGTCCTCGTGTAACTTTGCTGAATGTCACATAATGGGGCGTAAGCGGCTACTCGTCGACTGCTTCGCATAGCCTAATGATGGTTCAGCGAACTGGGAGCGCGGGGTTAAACACAGACACAAAGCAAAGAGGAGGCACACAGCATCAACTAACAACTGGTTTATTCTCACGTTTGAAGGACATATAAGTACACAAGAGTGCGCATGTCAACAGAAATAAGATGATAGTGTGAGCAGAAAGCGTGGCGTTCATTCGAAGCACTTGTCTACAAAATATCAATATAGTTAAACTCGCAGCCAAGTAGTGATAATGACGGATGGCCAATATGATTCTCATTTCTAGAAATGTGATATGCTTCGGAAATTTCACGCGTGGTTTGAAGCGAATGCCGAAAAAGTACACTTGTTTTTTGAAACAATGGTTGACACTTGCAGGAATTGCAATGTTAAGCTAAAACGGAAAAAGAACAATTTTTCAAGGAACCTAAATGCTCCCGGAGGCGGATATTCAAACATCGCCGGTCTGGCCGATTTACATGTGAGCGCACGTTAGCGGTATGCTATACACCACTCCTAAAAAAACACTTAAAAAGTCGTTTTGCATGTTTCTGCAAACATCCTCTGCCTTTTGATGAGCGCTCGTGCTGTGTGCCTCCTGTTTGCTTTGTGTCTGTGTTTACCCCCGCGCTCCCAGTTCGCCGAACCATCATAAATAACCAACTAGCCCACCTTTTTATCCTATCGCATAGCCTATTCTCACAGCGCGAGGCATTTTCGCCGTATTTTCGTTTTCTTATTAAAAAAAAGGAACATTTTTAACATCGCTCGTCTCAGTAATCATATTTTTTAGTTACCGAGTGCAATTTACAGTTGTCGCAGGAACTGCTCGCACGCAAAATTTAAAATATATGACCTTTCAACAGAACCGTACTATTTGTGCTTCAAATAGTTACTCTGCGATGCAAATCATACGTTATAAGTTATAACCGCTGAGTTGGCAAGACATACTCGCTTGAAAAAAAAAAGAACGTACCACACATAATGGTACATGCGCTATCAAATTTACATTTTAAATGCCCCGCTATTCTGGTTACTCTGTGAGCAATACAAAGTTTTCTTTTTTGTGTGCGTGGGCATTGAAGCATATAGATATCTCGAGCACCCATGTATTTCAGGGCTGCACTCAGTGCATGAATATTATAAGTAGAAAACTCAGACGCTAGAAATACTATATATGCACCCAACGTAAAGACCGACAACCTTTATGAGCAAGTGCAAACCACGCTGTACGCCTGAGATGATCCCTAAATTATGTATTGTATGCGTGTATAGAGACCATATGGTGCAGACCTTGATGATCGCTTCTCCTGGGGCTGGACGAAGTGTGTCATGCCTTGCCACATCAATACCTCGATATTGGAAGACCATTTGTTTCACATCACTATTTCACTTGGCTCGCTAACAGCTCACTCTCACTCATCTTGCGGCGGTCGAACAAAAAAAAAAAACGCTTGGATATTTTGCCGCGAGAATTTTTCAATCCGAGAAGCCAATAAAAAGCATCGGTGCCTCCTTCTGCAACTCTGAGATTTAATGGGATTTACGATAGCCTTCTTCGCAAAGTATTCGTTACGCTGATTTCCTTCCACAGGAGGTTCTACTGAGCTTTTTTGCAATTTTTAACCGTGTATATATAAGTATATGTTTAGGGCAAGATATGCTTTGTCAAAGGCTGGATTGTGAGCCAAAACGTCAGTGACCATACCGAGAAAGACGAGACCAACGTGCGTCCCACTCTCTCTTGTTCTTAATTCTACCGGGGCCAGCACCATTGTTTATTTGTTGTGCACCTGTCGTATAGAAGACCGGTGCATCGAGTTTCTCAACACTCGCAGTCACGTACGGCCCGTGATTTCCTCAATTAGCGCCGTCGTTGCAGCTCATCGGGGATAAAGTCGGTGCTGCCATCTATGAACAGTGGATCACATCTCAAGCGAAGGCGGCGCCACTGCGAACGAAGGTGCAAGGCGCATTTTTGGTTAGAAAAAATATAATAAAAAGAGCTTGCTGTATTTCAACCCTGATACAAATACCATGACACGCGTGCAATATATTAAAAGGACGTGTGATCGTGATCACGTTTTACCGAATAGATAAACGTAAATAGAGACTCGTCTAATGGGAAGAACGGGGCTCATTCAGGCCAATACGGTGTAATGGTTGGGTTGTCGAATGTTGAATTCTGAGTGGTAGTCTGGTTGGTCATTTGACGACCCACGTGTGGCAATTTAACGTCAAGAATGCCGTGAGGGCCATTTAATGAAATTACGTTGTCACGCTCCTTTCTGGAGTTTTGTTATCGTCCCATCACACGTGCATGTACTGCATTCGCGAGAACCGCGCCTAATGACTAATAACCATCGAGATAATCTCGAAACCATCCGATGCGATTACGCGCTCACCACGAGTTTTGTAGAGTTCTTTCTGAAACTTCCGTGGCCGCTAGCCATAATGCTGGGACTTTCGACGGTACGATGCGCTTCAATACTTGTCACTTCTTCGACGAACAATTCGGTCTGCATGTGCAGTGTGCAGCGTGCATATCTTGCAGCCCGGGTAGCATTTTCGGGGAACAACGAAAAAGCGAAAATAAACCCCGTGGGCACGCAGGAACATGCAGACAGTGAGCGGGCTAACCATGTACAAGAAATGTGGCTTAGATCCAAGAAAATCACGAGTAGGGGGGACGCATTTTGCTATGACGGCGTTTTTTTTTTTTGTAAACCGTGATGTCATGGATAGGTTTGTCTGTGACGTCGTCGGACAATATGTATCTAAAAAATGAATGTTGAAGATCGAGAAACCTACCTTTCCGGGAAAGAGAGCACCTAACAGTAGAGGGAGAGTACAAAAAAATGCGAGTGAGTAAGGGACCCCACTGCTAGGTGAGGCTTGCTCGCAAACACTTACAATAGACGAAAGCTTTCTTGGCAGCTCGTACACACCGGACCTTCGAAGCTTCAGTAGTACCCCCCCCCCCCTCCGCACACTGGCCCTAAGGGTGGGTTGATCTATGGAAGAGCTGGCCCAGAAACTCTTTATGGACAAGAGACGTGACTAACACAAGCACGCGCTCGGATGAATCATTTCGCGCGATAGTGAACACCTTCTCCAACCAGGTGGCCGCCTGTTGAAATCACATTCTGTTCACCTCCGCAGTCGTACAGCTGAGGCGCTGCACCGTGCTCCCTGCCGGGCTGCAGAAATCTCGCGCCTTCTTCCTCTTCGAACCACTACCACCACCACTACACGCCTGTGCTTTTCTGGACCGAGTTTCGGCGTTCCGTATATATGACAGCCCGGGAATTGGACACGTGTTTTCGCTTCGTCGCCCAGGCAACGGGGACGATGCTGTGCACCCTGGAATGGCTGGACTATCCGTGGCTTCCCGGCGTCAGGAAATGGCGCAAGAAAACACTGGTCGTCGCGGCACTCCGTAGAGCGGTGGAAAAGGGGTCCAGCCGCCAAGTCCGACTGGATCGCGTGGCCTTTTTCTACTGCTGGCTATCGTCTTTGAATCTTCTGCCCGTGTGGACCCTCTTCAGATTCACCGTCTCCGTAGCGAAAGCCGGGGGCTACAAGGCAGCCCATCTTGTCGAGCACATGGCGAGCGCCTTGAAACTCCTCGGCCATCGGACGACGTTCACGGTGACTGAAGACAAGACAGCGGTCTACGGCTGCATCCTCGTCGATGACCCCGAACCCAGAGCTCCGGCACACGTGATTTGTTTGTGCCTTTGGTGCAAGCTGCCTTACATGGCGGTTTACGCTCCGAACGAGAAGATTCACTCGGACCTTGGTGTTCTCCTCGCCGCCGTACTGGACTGCGACCCGACGCGTCAGGTCTGCGGCATGTACGATGACCTGGACTCCGCCAAAACAAAGGCTCTCTACGACGCTTTGCTCTTGAGCCACGGAAGCAAGCCGGTGGAACGGAGCCTACGAGAAATGACCTGAGAAGGAACCTTCATGCTGCGAATCCGAAACGTGGCGGCCCCGACTCCAAGGCGGTGCGTTTATTTTTGTCTGGTGGTGTTTGCAAATAGTTGCGTGAATATGCATATTTGTTTAAGGGACCACTAAGCAGTGCTCGAAGGGACATTAGTAAAAGGCTGTTTATTTCAGCAACATGTGCAAAAGCAGGAAAAGAAGCGAAAATAGCTATAATGATAATCAGTGACTACCATATAATTGGGTGTCAACTGGACTTTTTAACTGTAGCGAGTGACAACGTGATAATAAAACGATGCTATTCACTGGTCTTCACGGTCATCTGTATGCGCACGACGCAATTTGAAAAGAAACATTTTGGGGTGCCTTTTTCTCACAAAACTCCCATGAAACTTTTGGTATTCGGAAATTGTTAGGCAGGTATGATTGTCCTCCAGGTAAAGCTCTCTCTCTCTCTCTCTTTTGCATAAGTAGCGCCTTTCAGTCACGAACGGTGTGCACTCCATCAACGTAATCTAGAACGCATGTCTATCTACAGCAAATAGGCGAGAGCCCTATTTTAAAATAATGGTTAACAAGCGTGGGAAAGCTGATGGTAACTTTGAGACTCTAATCGGGAGCTGCGAAAGTTTCAATAAACAGTGCTTATTTCACGTATTTTAAAACAATTGGCCGTAGTGTTGATCTCTGCGTGCGATCCGTGACGTTACATTCCCCGAGGCGCCTGCAGGCCACACGTGTTCATTTCCTTCTCTTCGCCACTCGTTTCATCCTACTCCCCCCCTTCCGCTAAAGCACCCAGCCGTGAGCATTGTTCACTACCGGGGCTGTTTGTCACAGTTTTGGGAACCGCAGTTGAGGTGTGCATCTGTTTTGAGAGACGTGGGCGACGGCTCGCAATCTTGGCATGCTGAAATTCTTGCTCTGTGAAACGTCATCACCTCGAGTTCACGGTGCGGACGTGGCATTTTGTGAAAAAAAAAAACGCAGAACCTTCATACACAAGTCACAATGACGTCACTTTGGTCGTCATTTTCAGGCACCAGCCGGTTAAAATGCAGCCTGAGCTCATGCTCGACCACGCGGAGCATAAAAAGGGTGACCTTAGATTGGTACCAGTCTCCTCCAATTCTTTGTGTTCCCCCTTGGCGGGGCTGGCGAACATACGAGAATAAGCAGGGCACAAAAAAAAAAAACAAAACGCGAGGGGTCCTTCTCTGCACTGACACTCTCTAATGAGATAGAAAGTCACGGTGGCCGCGTACACCCAGTGCAGAGAAGTTGTCTGTGGCATCATGTGCAAGTTATGTATATTTCACTCTATTCCTAAAAAGAGGTGGTATCTATCAATTCCAAGAGCCAACGTTACTGTTCCGTGGTGGAAATACTCTCCAAACACTCTGTTTTTTTCTTCTTTCTGTTCACCTTCATCTCAAGAAGTTAAAATGTACGCATAAGTACACATTTCACACACAAATGTACACATTTCTGATGGAGGCGAAAATGTTGTAGGCCCGTGTGCTTAAATTGGGGTGCACGTTAAGGAACCCCAGGTGGTCGAAATTTCCGGAGCCCTTCACTACGGCTTTTCTCATAATCATATGGTGGTTTTGAGACGTTAAACCCCACATATCATATTAATTAAATTGTACACAGAGAAAACCTTCACGAGCTTATTTGCCACAGATGAAGTGCCTTACCTGAATTCAGGATACGGAGCTGATATTTGCGTTGCTGTTTATGAGGTGTACATTACAGAGACATAGGATATACAGAGAACATAGATATATCACCAAAAGGCATCCATGCATCTTTCTGCAGAAAAACCGAAAGTTCTAGTTGGTTTCCCTACTGCACGAAAGTCGGCGTTTTCAACATTCTCGCTCTATCACGGGACACGAGGGGTTGCCCACAACCCGATACCTTTGATTCTCGCCTCGTGTGCGTGTTCCACCGCGCTGTTTTCCATCCCGCGACTTCACAGTTGCTGCTAACGCTCACCGCCTGCGTCGCCAAAGCGCTCATGATTGACGAGAAAACGCGGTGGCAAAAGATGTACAACTATGGTACGACCAGTTCAAGAGGTGTCTTTTGTCACATGGCCTTATTTCTCTGGCACTGCAGAATGATGAAATTTTGCAATCGGAATCTAGTTGTGTCACTTAGGTTGTGGTATCGTCATTCAGCGCTCACCCAATCAACAACAAAAACAATGCGGCAGTTTCTTATGCATCAAAACTTGCACGCGGGTGGGTGTCAGAAGCACCAGTAACGAACGCCATCGCAGATGCCTCTGAAGAGCTTTCTAGTAATGATGGCACACTACCTACAATTCCAGACAAACGGCAAAATCGGCGACATAAATTAAGTACCTGCTGCACCCGTGAGCTTCCGAAAAAAAAATTACCTTTATGTTCCGCAAGAAGGGGCTCTTCATAATTTGGCTGAGCAGGATGCACAACAGCAGCTTACATTCTTTTACCGACGTTGAAATCTTCGACCGATCAATCGGCCAGCGCAACAACCAACCAAACCTTTCTCAAAAGCACCAACACAGCTAAAAAATATGACCGCCCAAACACTCCACACAAATAGATAACCAGCGAAAGCTAAAACGTGCGGTCTCGATGTTTAGCAGTAGTTTCAACACAGCATATCACTGAAGCCTCTCACAATTATTGGTTACGTTTTCGTGCTTCTTAAGGAGGTTGGACACACGTTTGGCTTGGGTTTACCACAGTGTTATTTCACATGCCGCACATTGTACTTCGCATGATAACGGTCATAGAGGAATGGGCTGAGCAGTTAAATGCGTTTCACAGTGGTTGTTCTTGAGCCACAGGCTCTCGCAGACGTTGCAGCTGAAGCGAATGTGCCGCTGCAGAAACTCCCGCCAAAAGCGGGCCTTCGCCCCGGCGAACGCGCTCCTGCTGTCATCACGTTGGCGCCGCAACGCCACTTATTCGGCATATAGGCACTGCGCAGGTCCCTTTTTTGGGGGCGAAGTTCCCTATGCCGTGGGTTGTTCCTCCGCGATGTATGAAGTAGTAGTAGTAGTAGTAGTAGTCGTAGTAGTTAGCCACCTCCACGGCTGGACTAGAGGAGCGACACGCGCGCACCCTTTTCAATTGAGGAGGAAACTCGTGCACGTTAATCACAAATAAAAAGATAGTTGGTTTTAATGGAGTAACTTACATTGGTGACCTAATCTTCAATAAAACTAGCCTAGAGTTTGATGCTTATTAAAAAAATAGTATCAGAAGGACGCACTCTGAGCACTATCTGACCGAAACGTGTTCCCACGTTAAACTTGCTGGACGTAAACTCCTTGGTTTTTGCAAGGTTTATTGGCAGGGTGGTGTGTCGATGCGCCGGCAGAAATGACATGCCAACATGTAAATATTCGGAAGGTACATATTCATTTTTTATTTGTGCCTATTGCTTACCTTACTATATTCATATGTGTATCTTCCCTTTTGTGACACAATTTGGTGTGGCTGTGTGTGTGTGAACCATCAAATGTACATGTTCTTTCCACGTCATCTCATATTTATTTTTATTTGAATTAGGTCTATTTTGTCATCACCTTTATTGTATGTCTAAAAAGAAAGTGTTCTGTTGAAATGCTGTTGACGTCTGTGACAACATACTTTTCTAAACAGGCTTAGCGAGGGTCGGGCCGCAGGGCCATGAATATAGTGAATTAGTATATAGTACTAGAGGCGGCGAAAGGTGGGAAGTAGACACGAAACGCAGGCCGCAATAAAGTGCGTGAGTGCCATCTTTCGGTTAGCCCTTGAATGTCCGCTGAATGGTGGTACTTCTATATGCTGAGTATATGATGAAAAGACGCGAGATGGCGGTACTTGGAGTGTCCACTCAAAGTACCGCTGGCGGGATGGATGGATGGATGGACAGATAGACAGATGCACGGAAGGACGCATGGACGGATGGTCGCTCAGGCGGAGGCACGGACGGACGGACGGACGGGCGCTTCGCCCCACTCATCATCATGCACTCCGTGGATATGCTGTGACTTTTTTCATCTTCAAGAACCGCGCATTCATTGTTCGCCTTGGCGTTCTTGCAAGTGTTTTTTACAAGCAAGCTAACTCTGCAGCGTGGTTTGCAGGATCCACCCACCACCAACGCTTGCATTCCCATTCACGATTTACCGAGGTTTGGAAGGCTGCCAAATTGTAGGTATGCAGTTGCACCTGACACTCGGCCTACCGGGCATGTGTCTGTGCCAGGACTGCACGATTGGCGCGGCTAATGGAAGCTCCATCACGCTTCCACTGTCGGCGCTCTGCTGCAGTTGTCCGTGGCTTACCAATGCGGAAGGTCTCAGAAGAAACTGAAGCGTGCGTGCTTGGCGCCGCGGTTACGACAAGATGAACGACGTTATTCAGAATTCAGGCAACGGCACGTTTTTCGGCACGATGCTGAGAATGTCACAACTGATAGGACAGTCAATGGCGACTATTTTCGACACCCCTACCAAAGAGATTTCCACTTTTTCTAGTCGTATAGAGCTTGCGCTAAATATGTTATAAGCGGGTATGGCAGGTTAAACCTCCCCGCCCCCCCCCCCCCCCCCCCCTCCGCGAAAAATTGAATTTGCAAATTAGACACAAAAAATCCGCTGTAGTTTGTAGAAAAAAGCCGTGGAAGCCCCACGTTGAGCGGCCACTCCAAGTGTTTCAAATTCGCACCGAATTGCGCCGCGCACCCTGTGTCATAAGCAGTATGCGTACGTGAAACCTCAGTTGTTTCAAATTTCGTTTTCAGTAAGCGAATGCATTTCTTAGTCGGGCAGTGTCAGGCGTCCGTCGGGATCTGTTAACCACCCTCTTTCATAGGAACAGCTGCCGGTGCTCGCGCCCTTAGCAACCGGAGCCCCTACCACTTCACATTTCGGCAGCCGTCAGCAACAGCAGCGGGCGTGCGCGCATATTTTCACCGTACACTCTAGCTACTACAGCTGGAAACGCTTACCACGTTTCTCGCGACAGAAAAGCCCCACCTACGGCAACCGGTGCCATTGGCTGCACGTTAAGAAAAAAAAAAAAGAAAACCTTACTTTTCTTACACTGGGTTCTCACGTGCGAAACGCCGCTGTGGATGCTACGCAATGCATTCGCATTTCTTCACGATTCCCTTCGGGGAGGTTGCGCTTTCTTTTGTTTCAACTTCATCGTACCTTTGCTCAAAAAGTATTGAAACAATTTTGTTCGAACTTTGCAGGCTTCGTGGATCTCGAAATGCCGGCGTTAATACACTGTAGAGCCGCGCAAAACATGCCCCAATTTAGGCATTTTTGTATAGTGTATGGTTGACCTGATTCACCAGGCCTACTGCGCTTTTGGTTCGTTCCACGCTACATTATATGCTTTATCTTTGCCGCATTCACATTTAGCACGCTAACAGAGTAAAAGACCCATGCGTGAACAAAGGCGTGATATCGCTGAGCAAGTGACAAGGGGGAGCGAAGGCAAGCGCTAAACAGAAGTGGTCCCGCGCCTAGCCCGATTCAAAGTTGATAAAATAAGGAGAAGAAAGAAGAGGAATGAACAAACGATGGACTTTTTACAATTCATTCTGATTTATTTACGCGTAAAAACTGCTGAAAGACACCAAATGTGAACATTAACTCTACTTCGTTCAACCAGATCTCAGAATGCCTAACAACAGCTACGAGCGCACTTTTTCTTTGAAAGCGAAACTAGCGCTGAGTATCCGGGACCTGGCTGTGTTTCGCAGCCCAGACGTGCCTACGCCTGCTCTCGTCGCTTGACAGACATAGCCCCGTATTCACAAACGCTCCTCGACTCGACTTCCACCCTTCACTTGACAACGTTGAGCACTGCACCGCTGCTCGGCTGCAAATGACGCTGCGCTACTCAAGAATCGCAACAGATTATCGCTGATAGGCAGTGGCTTGCCCTGTCTACAGACGGCGCTCCCATCGGTTTTCTCAAATGAAGGTGAAGCGTTGAGTAAAAGGACGTTCTAGAATACGGGGGATAGACTGCCAAGCTTGGCGAATGTTTTCGTGCCGTGCTGGTGTGCTTGTTGGCGACTCGAGAAGACCGTGTTTTTCCGTGTCCGTGAACTGAGGCGTGGGTGTGTGATGTGCTTTGTGCACTGGATATTCGAAATGCTTACGGCTGCACATCAGAACCGTTGGGAGATGCTCCGAGGCGAATGGTCGCGGCTAATGGACCGAAGTTACGATGGTTCTTGTTTGCAAAAGGACAACCGAAGAACGAAATAGGAGCGTGCCGTTCGGCGAGTTGGCGCCGGCATACGTTTTCTTCGTGACCCGAGGGTACGTGAGTCCACAACACATTTTTCCAAGTCATTCTAATGACATCACCTCCACTATGTTTCGATCTTGCTCTAAAAAAAATAGGTGTGACGTTTGCTTCTGACTCGTTGTCGTAAGCCCTGACATTTAATTTAAATAAAACGCGCATGGCAGTGCGTTTACATAGGAGGCATTTTTCCTTCAGCATAGTTAAACATTTTGGTATTAGCGGTTAGCACCGCGGACTTCTTACATTACCTCTGTTTACTCGGTTAAGAAAAAAGAAAGGAGTGCTGTTGCAATGATTAGTGCATCGGTTTTGTGAATGGTATTTTTTTTCTCGTGTTGCAACTTTGTTGCAGTATTAAAAGTTTGCGTTAATCTCCCCAGAACCTTCACCTATTAGGTTTCCTTGAAATTTAGATGCCTGTAGACACTTACGGTGAAGCCGTTACTTAGTTCGAGCTCTCCTTCAAGCTAGAATATTTAGGAACCACTACTAAATATACCAATACAAGGGTGGGCAGTGGAAGTGCCCGCGGGGGCTACACAGTTTATTTTCGACGCAGTACTAACATTTTTCCCGTGTTCTAAGTTATAAAGGCGACTACGCACCAGTGAGACAGGGTCAGCGCAAATGAAGAAATGGCACTCCCTGAGTCGGTCACAAGATACTTTTTGTGAAACGAATGATTTGGTTTCTTTTGCACAGGTTATCGCCCGGATATTGAGCTCAATAACAGATTTGTGGTAGCAGCACACACACCCATCAATAACTTCCTGTCTATGAAGACAGATGTTTGAAATAGTACACTTTCGTCCTTTATGAAGAGGAACACGTGGCCTGCGCTCTGCGGCGGCTGCCTACAGCACCATCTAACGACTGCAAACGGAAACACGTTCGCTTTCAGCGTCATCTACTGCCGAAAAAAAAAAAAAAAATATCGAGTTACCACTGGCAGGCAAGCGCTGCTTCATTGCAGACACTCTCTGCACACTCTATTTGACCACTGCCAACATCTCACGCGTTGTTCGCGACCACGGCGCAAGCAACCGTAATCACCCGATATCACTGACCGCGCGAACAATCAGGGAACGTAATCTCCTTATCTTGCTTGGTCATAGATGACGCGTAAAGGGAACGTGCCTTCTTCACTTGTTGCTCGATGGTGCTGTAGGCAGCCGCTGAACAGCACAGGCCACGCGTTCGCGTGTTTTCTTTCATGAAGAACGGCATTGTACAAATAAAAGAGCAGAAGCTCTGCAGATGATTAGGAACACTTTTTCTGCATGTTCTAGAAAATGTGCGTGCGTGTCTGTGTGTATGCGTTTAAATAAAGAAAGGACGAATACAATTTACCTCATCTATTTCGTCGTTATGTTGGACAATCAAATTTTTCTCCTATAGATTGACCGCACATTCGATAGCGCGCAATGTTTCTTCCTTTTTGAGGAAGAACTGACTGGCACATAAATCTCTAAATGCCTTCAAGCGTAATTGATTACTTATACCAGCACCTTTCTTTATGCAAAAGGCAGAATGAAGCTGTTGAACATGTAAAACTCGTAGCGAATGCTTTATCTTTTTATCGGAAACGTAGGGGCAATGAATTCACCACCTCTTATACGCATGCTCACTCGGAAAAAACACGTGACATCTATCTATCTATCTATCTATCTATCTATCTATCTATCTATCTATCTATCTATCTATCTATCTATCTATCTATCTATCTATCTATCTATCTATCTATCTATCTATCTATCTATCTATCTATCTATCTATCTATCTATCTATCTATCTATCTATCTATCTATCTATCTATCTATCTATCTATCTATCTATCTATCTATCTATCTATCTATCTATCTATCTATCTATCTATCTATCTATATATATATATATATATATCTATATCTATCTATCTATATATATATATATCTATATCTATCTATCTATATATATCTATATCTATCTATCTATCTATCTATCTATCTATCTATCTATCTATCTATATATATCTATCTATCTATCTATCTATCTATCTATCTATCTATCTATATCTATCTATCTATCTATCTATCTATCTATCTATCTATATATATATATATATATATATATATATATATATATCTATCTATCTATCTATCTATCTATCTATCTATCTATCTATCTATCTATCTATCTATCTATCTATCTATCTATCTATCTATCTATCTATCTATCTATCTATCTATATATATATATATATATATATATATATATATATATATATATATATATCTATATATATATATATATATATCTATATATATATATATATATATCTATATATATATATATATATATATCTATATATATATATCTATCTATATATATATATATATATATATATATATCTATCTATCTATCTATCTATATATATATATATATCTATATATATCTATCTATCTATCTATATCTATATATATATCTATCTATCTATCTATCTATCTATATCTATATATATATCTATCTATTTAGTCGCCAACAACTTTTAGCTCTCCTGGCAGTTTCGATAATGGTATCAAAACAAAACTTGGTATTGGTATGACATACCATGGTATGACATACATTACATAACTTGGTATGACATACCGTGACTGTATGAAAAACGTATTTTACTAGTCGTAACATGAAAATCACGTTACGATGCTTGCAGTGGTTTTGTTCACATGGCATGTTGAAAATTTGGTATGGTAGGCATGATTGCATGGCGAACACAAGCGAAGGACCCTTACATGAAAATCATGGCATGCGTATTATGTAGCAATACGACTACATCCCACGCTCATGATGTGCTCGCGGCGGTTTCACTAGCGTCACAGGTACCAGATTTGGTATTACAGTACGTGAATAGATGACGAAGGTATGTGATTGGTCCAAACATGATAATCATGAGATGCGTGTCATTTACCAACATGACTACATGCCACGTTCATGATGCGCTGGCGGCCGTTTCGCTAGCTTCACTTATACCAAACTTTGTATTACGGGACGTGAATGAATGAAGAAGGTATGATACTAGTGAAACATGATAATCATGAGATGCGTGTTATGAAACAACATGACTACATGCTACACTCATGATGTGCTCGCAGCCATTTCGCAAGCTTCACATGTACCTTACTCGGTATTACGTGACGCGAACGGACGACATGTAGGTAAGTGACACATGCAATTATGATGATTACGACATGCGTGCCATGTAACAACATGAGTACATGCCACACTGATAATACGCTCATGGCCGTTTCGCTAGCTTCACATATGCCAAATTCGGTATTTCGTGACGCCAATGGATGACGAAGGTATGTGACTGCTGTAAACATGATAATAATAAGATTCGTGTCATGTGAGAACATGACTACATGCCACAGTCAAGGCGCCAATACATTTCGACGTGATGCGATGCGCCTGCTCGCCGACGTTCATTTCGTCGGGTCACGCCGGCGTTGCCACGCCAGGCGCTGGTCCTGCCATATACTCGCAGGCACACGCCGCGCTGCATTGCTTTGACGCATGTGCGTTTTAGTGCGTCTGGCGTCCCTCCGTCACGAAAAGGAGACGTAGTGATGTCTGGGTAACGCATTGGTGCAAAATGCAACATGTCGCATTTCGCGCTGGTTGCCGTCGGGCCGCACCGATGGACGCCATGGTCGCGCCTGGCGTCAGACTATTGAGTGCTCGCGTTTTGATAACGTAGTCTCGCTGTGCCCAGCGTGCGCGCGCGTTAACGCTACATTGGAGTATATTTTGGCCCTTCATGATGCGCTCGCGGCCGTTTTGTTAGCTCCACATATAGCAAATTTGGTGTTACGTGACGTCAATGGATGACGAAATATTTGACTGATGCAAACATGATAATTCTGGCATGCATGTCATGTAAGAACATGACAACATACCACGCTCATAGCGTGCTCGTGGCCGTTTCGCTAGCTCCACATATACTAAATTTAGTATCACATGCCTTGAATAGGTGACGAAGGTAAACGACACTTCAAACATGATAATCATGACACGGAAGTCATGTACGACATCATTTACCTCCACCTCGTAACGTTGTGCTGATTTTAAAGTGACATATTAACATTCTTCTTCCTGCTTCGCATATCATCGATTCCTACTGTACGTGGGATCTGCCCATTTTTTTTTCGATGTAATGAATAGGAATCAAATGTACGTAACTTTAGCAAGCTTTAAGACTACGGGGCGTAGTTGTGGTAGATCACGTTTACTTTCTTTACTCCCTGAAGTGCTCATATATTTAAAGCCATGCAGTCTCGGATTTCGCGTTGTCGCTTGGCGGTGAAGCAGATGGCGGCATGCCGTGACTGGAACGTCAAACAAATAGCTGCTAGCGTCGGTTCTGGCTACGCCGCTAGAAGCTATGTGTGGGTGTCAACGTTCAAGTGTGGTTATGAAGGTTTGGGCGAGAGTTTCGTGCAACCTACACCAGATGTCACATGATGACTAGTGTATATTGATGAAACAAAGCTGTCAGACTGCAATATATTAACGAAAGATTCAAGTTAGAGATTTCGAGGTTTTTTTCACCTGGCTTCACTTCGATGGTCCTTACCAGTGCTGCGGATTTCGGAAACACTGCTCCATAAGTTTAAGTGACACACCAGGTCATGCAGATAAAGACCGTTGGTTTTATCTCATGTGCACAACATTTTCTAAAATGTGAAAGGAAGCTGGCTTGCCGGCTTAACGTTTTATTACAGTTATGGGAGCACGAGGGGGGTAAGGTTACCTAGTAGCTTCTTGTAGATTGGTGCCCGCATTTCGACGCAAATCTTCTCGCCGCCATGCAAAAATAAGCACGCAAAGTGAGGCTTGCGTTGTATTGTGAGCATTGTTTATGATTGTTTCATAGAGATTTCAAGACCGCACACTGGTCAGACAGGCCACGGCTATAATGATCACCCAAGAAGCGTTTATTATCGAATAAAAGTGGTGTGCCCTTTCCAGTGTGCTTGGTATAGCTGCGCACTGCTTGTAGACCCTCGTGCAAAGAAAAGCAGCAGAAAAAACGTTTAGGCGAAGTGCTTGATCGTTTCCCGTAAAGGAGGATGGGGATGAATATATTAGTGAACATTTAATATTTCTACAAAAGTGAGTGCAGTAAAATTACATGCTCTCTGTGGCCACATTTATGAAAATAGACATGTTTGGGTTGAGTCGAGGAACTCACCTACCCAAAAACTATGATGTCGTATACTTCGTTCTTCTTGTCCACTCTCAGTTTGGGTCAAATTTCTTTCGTTCGGTTTTGCACCAACTTTACCCACGTAATACTCTGCTAAAGTCGTATGTTCAATAGTGCTACAAGACAGTAACTTGTGTCATCATTTTGCGCAGTGTGTAATGATTAATCATTCCACGCTGTGGTGACGTGAGCAGCTAGGAAAATCAGCCATCTATTTAATAGCTTTCCACTGGAATCGACAACTAAAATATGCTGCTGTGAACCAGTCACATCTATACTATGAGTGCGCTACCAAGCCAAAGTGACTATGGCTGGCTGAGTTAACGCTGCGAGAATTCAATGACATAACATGTCGAACATGCAGCAATCACAGAGGCGTTGTCTGTTGTCTCCTACCAGAAAACAGATAATGCACAGTGGTTACGCATGACTGATAGACATGCTTAAAATGAACGCTGCAGTCACAATTTTATGAGAATATGCTAGACTATGATCAGTTAGGAATCGAAGAGCCACTGGCGTTCATACACCTGCATTGCCGGTTTGTCAGAGTTGGTTTCCTCTAAAGCTTCCCGTATTCATTCAAACCACTGAATTTTGCAATGCCTATAGGCTGCAGTGTTCTCAACATGATATATTAACGCAATTTATTTTCGCTATTGGCTTGTCACCTTTACAATCAAAACGTCTAAACCGGCTTGACAAGTATATCGTCATTCACTGCCTTTGAAAGTGCGCTCTCGTTGAATTCAAGATGTATGTCTTACAATAGCTGCTTGATATGAACAACCAGGGTTGCCGGTCCGTTATCATCATGAAGAAAGTGCAATAATCTTGTCTGGGTCGAACCTGGTCAGCGTATTCGAGTTCACGAAGAGCCGCCTCAAAGGAGCAGAAATCAACGGTGTCATGAAACGCACATTTGGAAGATATTTCTGCCGATATCGGTCGTCTTGATTGTTGCAGTGGCCGTGCTGGCAATGTTTTTCTTTGGATGCTTCGAAAAGGTGAGCCAGTTTCTGTTTCTGTTTTTAGGCATTTTTCTGCAAAATAGTTAGACCAAGATAAACGTAACGTATGCAATGCTTAAAGGAAGCATGTTGAAGTATTTAACGCGCGAAACATAGACTAAACTTTGGCTAGCGCTAAACTTCATGACATCACTTGACCACTTTCATGTTAATCAGTAAAACTTTGCGTAAACTTAAAAACTCAAGCGTCAATTCAGACTTCATTAAAGTCCCTTACGTGTTCCGACTGTTAGATAAGGTCGCATGTATTAGCTAATACGTGCACGTAACTGCGCCTCCACTGGGTTGTCACAAATGTTTCTAATGTTTCCTTTAGGTCAACATCCCTTGTGGGCCCAACAAAAGCGCGGACGTGGGTGAGTTATCTCTATGCCTTTGTTGAGCACTGAGTGTCATATCGAGAGGCGTGAACAAGGAAAATATGGGCTCTTAGTGCCTGCGTTACATACGCAGGCACTTCAGCTACGTTATCGTATCGTGCTACCGGGCATTGTCGTGTCGATCATTTTCGTTAGTGTTCATATTTAACACTCATTTACTTGGTGCCATGGTCCATCAAGACTTGACTGAGTATTTGAAACGTGAACGTAATGTTCTAAATTGTACACTAACAGACGAGAAAGAAAAGTAGAACAAAAGGTTTTGCTGCCGGGAATCGAGCCCAGGGCTCCACACCCCGCAGCGCATGACAAAAAATGACTCGAGCACAAGGCTTACTTTCTTTGGCGTACTAACGGTGAGCTATGTATATGCTCACTTTACTGCTGGGGGTACGCAAAGCTCGGAGCCACGTTGCCACCAGCGAGAAACCACAAGCGAAGAAGCCCTTTAAAGTTCGTCACCGGGCTCGTTGCGATGCACGCGCGGCCCCATCTGTACTTCGCCCTAAAGGCATGGTTACCCTTGTGCGTGCGTTCTTCTCGGTTGGGGTGTCTTGGTTTTTACGCTGCAGTTACAGAGTGCAAGAACGCCACTTCGCGCGCAGCAGAAGCCACCTGTGCCAAAGGAGCATGCTGCTCAAACACACAGAATTAAAGATTGTGACAGTCGTTACATTGCGCTTTCGTGTGTGTAGTCTTTTCGTGCGCCACATATGCTCGAGTAGCTCGCTTCTATTATCGCGTTGCTTGCAACTCTTCGCATGGCATCCCAATTTATTGCTGTCGCATCTATTGCTTTGCTCTTGCGGGTAAACAGTGCACAATAAACGCTCAACTTACTCGGTTATGAAGCCTTTCATTTTTGTGTTGCACCTTTTCCTATAACGAAGAACCTGCCTGCTTTTCATTCGTCCGTGTTTTTAGATAACCATGGGACGCAGTCTCATCTTGTTCACAAATGGTTTCCTTCTCAGAACGTCATTTGAAGTGATCAACAGGTAGTCTGGGCTTTCACGTGCTAAAATCTCGCTACAATTGTGAGGTATATCATAGCAGATTATTCAGGAGCCTTGAACCATCGGAGAATCCACGTCTCCACCAAAGTATGACACCCACGGCAGCAATCGAACTCCCGGCCTTCCAATTAGCTTCCGAGCAGCCTAACCAGAGTACTACCACATCGGCTAAGGAAAGTGATCAGCAGTGATCACAATATGAAAAAGCAACCATCTACTCAACGCTGTAAATGTTTCTGACTTCAGTGTACTGAAGTGCACACTGAGAGCAAAAGTTCTTGGAAGTCAAAAACGTTTGGCTCATTGTTGTTACTACTGCGATATTTTGGTTGACATTGGTGATTTTAGTCGATAACTTGAAGGAGCAAGCACGAGATGTGAACAAACGCTAAGAGGTTGACATATTTTGCTGCCTTGTATTAAAGTGTATGGACGCTCTCTTGAGCGTCCATATCACTGCCTGTTGCTCCAATCAGCTCGGCAATGTTAGTGTTCCTTAAAGAACTCCATAAGAAAAAAATTACCCGCACTACGCCTCTACGACTTGCATCCTATTTGTGTTGTTGTCTTGGCGCAAAACACGACAACAATGTCAATTACTGTTCCTTTGTCTCTGCAGCCGTTTTTACGTTGATATTCTGGCATAAGTGTTGTCGAACATATATGTGAGAAAATTGAGAGATATCGTGCCGACTGTTGTTCACTAAAGATGGTTTTCTAGTGATTCTTTCGTGTTTAAGCCTTACAAGAAGTGGAAACCTAACTGTCACGGCCATCGGCGATGATTACTTTAGGCTGTCTTGGAAACGACCACTGGGCTCCTTTCACAACTACGTCGTTCAAGTCGTTCTAGAAAACGTCGACGATTTCAACGATACTAACCTCGAAAAGCAGTGCGTGGGGTCGTGCCTCCCGGTGAACTTTATGAATGAGGAGCAGACTAGTATTACCTGCAACAATGTTGTGGCTTGCAGCAGCGTGACTGTGACCGTGCACACGCAGAACAATGAAACACGCCCACGCACGTTGCTGGGGGTTTCGGTACCTGTGTTTCTTCATGGCGGAGGTATTAACTTAAGTTTTTTCTACATGTGTGAAGTTTTCTAAAATGAGCGTTAATGTCTCTCTAACAGAATGCAGTCGATAGTTTGACTCCAGTCATAGCATTCGCAACTAATGGAGGCCCCTAAAGTGGCCCCTGTGGTGTGTGGTGCAAGTTAAAGAACCGATCGTGGCGATTTCCGGAGTCCAACACCAAGCCGGGTCTTGCAATCATACAGCTCTGTTTGGTGCATGAAACTATGCATCTCTTTTTAGTAGTTTACATGTAGGCTATTTTTCATAATAATGACAGCGTAGCCAGCCGGTCCGAGTATTGCCTAACTTTGCTTTCCTCTACTTTCTTCTCCTCCTCTCATGGTAGTGATGCCTTTAGTATTCTTGAACCAGTTTTTATTCTCGCTGATCCACAACTTTATCCCTATGAACTAGTGCAGCACTGGCATTGAAGACTCATTGTTCAAACTTATTGGTTGGATTGGTAATCAATCGGCACCTGATAATATATCATCCTAGACAGCAAATTTCTCCAAAGAATTTTTGCACTAGTTTTTCACGGATTCCCATTGCACTGGAAAGAGATAACGTAGTGTTTTTTCTGGTAGTAGTTGGCTGAATAAACCCCATATAATAGTACTGTCTATCATATATTATCTTTAAATCTGGAATGACGTGACGAGTTAGTCAATTACAAATTCGGTTTTTAAATACATAGTACTAAGGTGAGCATTTTGGTTGCGTGCCGCTGTTAGGTGCAGTACTTACTATTACTGCATGCGTGCAGCGAACGTCTTTTTACATATGCTATTCCTCTTTCAAGAAAAACACGTGAACTTACGTAATGTAGTGTACTAGAATTATATAGCCACGACTCATTATACATCATATTGATTGTTCTATATACCAGGAGGCAGTTTACAGATACCTAACGTCCATGGGCGCACCAAAAATTTTATCTGGAGGGGGTTCAAACACCTTTTATGTATGTTCGTATGTGTGTTTATATTATTTCGCTTTTTTACAAGAGCGCGAAATCGAAACTTTGTGGCTTAGTTAATCCCCCACCACCCTTGCCATTTTCTTGCTAGGGTTGTTCGGGCTCTGTACACTTTCTTGAGTGAGTTTTTTTTTTTCATCACACAACCTTGCGGAGAAATCAGTGAATATGTCTTTATTGTTCAGCACTGCTTCTAAATCTAAAGCTTCACCAAATACTTAATTTCTTTTATTGATTACGAAGATTGAATGTATCACTGTGTCTTGTTCACTCTATTTGTCACTAGAAAAATCATATAGTGGCTAGATGTGCACAAAGGTAACGTCTGAGAAGAGCACTTTCGGGAAGAAAATTGAATCGTTGTGCATTGTTTAGAGTTGCAGATGGATCTAAACATTCAACAGTAACGCAACGTGGATATGGCTAGTACATTATTACTCGGTCGTTCAATGAGATGAAATGATGGGAAATTATTGTTCTTCGATGTGCACACCCAGAGCAGTGTCAATCATCTCGTGCGCTCAACATTCCCGGATACAGATACATGTGTATTTCCCTCATTGGTGCCTAAAAAAGCACACCAACTTTTTCTCACACTAATAGACTTGCGTTAATCTTTCGCCATTGCACTTCCATCCTTCTGACTTCAATTTGGTATGTTTTATTTTGTTCTTTTGCTAGCCCCAGATGAATTCCGCGTTCATGGACTCTATTATGACTTCACATTGGTGGGTATCTTGATCAACGCGTCAAACGTCAGTAGCTGCCAACTAGGCGCATGCTACGTGCAGCTACAAGAAGGAGCATCAAGAAGGGAAAAACTTCAGTGCGTTGTAGCCTCTAAAACTCAACGTCTTGTGTATCTGAGAGGCCTCGAAACCGGGAAGCCTTACAAGTGCAGAGTGACTTTGCAAAATGTGCATAACTTTAAAAAAAGCCACGGAAGACGTCACAGTGATACCACAATGTAAGTACAGCTTTCATGTAAAAGTTCGTGTTTTTTAACGAACGTATTTGATCCAGGCAATTAGTCGTGTATGTCCGTGCCTTCAATGCTACCTGTATCGAATTTCAGCCTTTACATGAGCTAACCTATGGGCTTTTATATTTTGCAACTTTAATTATTGAGCAGCGTATTTTGAAAGCTGCGTGTCTTTCTGGGGTAGTACAGAAATCAGCAGCGATTTTGATGATTTAGTTATTATTCAAAGACAACCCTCACTACAAATAGTAGGGCCTGGAACCTATGTATCGGGTAGCATTTCAGGACGAATGACAATGTAAACGCAGAGCAAGTTTGCAACGCTGTGGCAATGAGCACAAACTCGTCTATCTTGTTTATTGCCCTCATTTGTTAAGAGCCGCGCATGAACACTTGTCATATTTATTTTTCTTCTGGGTACTTGCGTGCGAATCGCACCTATGTCAAAACTATTTAGCAATATACCGGCATAAAAAAAACTGAAAATATTTCTAGTTTAGTGTGCCTAAAGTTTGTTAAAATACCTGTAGTAGGAGGCGACGTGGTATTATATTGTAGAGGTGTTTCAATATTTCTATTAGGTAATTTGCACAAGCCCCTTTACATTCTAAACAGAAGCACAGGTTTGTACATGGCACTGTGCCTACAACTCTCTATCACTAGCGCCACTAGCACTGTAGCGTAGCGAGCCACGGGATAATATCTACCTTAACCATACGCTTGCAACGCTTGCCTTGTCGACTATACACTGACACTTATTTGTTTTGTTTTATGTTCATTTTACAGAACACACGTGGTCTCTCAAGCTTTCCGATGTAAAAAAAAACACCAACAGAACAACAGAGGTCGCATTTCGTCATGAAAAAAATGCTTCTTCATTCCTTGGTTTGTGTGGGCTTATAACATCCGAATAAACATAAAAAAAAAGAACCGCTTGACAAAGAATCGCCTCACGTCTATGCTGAAAGACGCAATCGCACCAGCTGCCCACCGCGGTGGTCTAGTAGCTAAGGTACTCGGCTGCTGACGCGCAGGTCGTGGGATTGAATTCCGGCTGCGGCTGCTGCATTTCTGATAGAGGCGGAAATGTTGTAGGCCCGTGGGCTCAGATTTGGGCGCACGATGAAGAACCCCAGGTGATCGAAATTTTCGAAGCCCTCCACTACGACATTTCTCATATTCATATGGTGCTTTTGGGACGTTAAACCCCATATATCAGTCATCAATCAGTGCAGCAGCTGCTTTCCTTCGTATTCGATAGAACCCTTCAGACCACAAAGCTGTCAATCAATACAGCCCGAAAACTTTAGGCTTATTCCAAGACAGTGGGAAAGGCAAAGACAATGAATAATTTTCAAGCACTCTTAACGTTTCATTGTGACTTGAGAGTCACTTGCAAAGAAATGTAATATTTACACACGTATATTCCCATATATAACCCCTAGATAAATAAAATGCTTTGAATTTGGTGTCTTTTGTTGTCTGAAGCGTTTTTGCTTGCCAATATATACACTTTTTTCCATTGCTAGGCCATATGCCAGTGTACCAGGAACTTTCTTGTGCGTGATATATAAAAAATCAGCAAGTTTAGGGGTCCAAAGTATTCTGGATTTCAGCTCTGAGTAATTTTGAGTATTTGAAGCAAGGATAGTTTTATTGACGACCATTCTTTGTTTATTTAATAAATATTCATAGTGTTTGTCTCATTTATTTATGAAATATCTTTTCTGTGAGTATGTGACTACGTCATTAGAGTGTCACAAAATGTATGTTTGCGCGCCCTGAAGGTATAGGCAAGTGTTTCATTGTTGACTCCTTCAATATTCTAGTTGGTTCTCGGTATTTCTTTGACAAAAAGCTTCGGTATAGTATACTCATCCTGACTTTCGTCGTTCATTCAAATCTTCGCTCACCTTGAAGAAAATGGTAGTGCTCATTTCCATGTCATCATTTTGAAGTGACGTCACGTGAGCACAAACATTACGCTGGACGTCATCGGTTGAGTGGAACGTCGATGCCAATCCTATCTCTGGCAACCATTAGCATGGTTAGAGAACCGGGATGAAAGCAAAGCAAAACAAGCATTCTCTTCTTCATCGCCTTACTCATTCCTTGCTTCGACACTATAACTTTTCCCCTTGCAATTATCCTTACCTGTTCAATTCTGTTCACACTTGCACTGTCCCTCAACTGCACCCTTCCTCTTGTCCTTTGTCTCACCCTTTTCTGGCTGTAACAGCTGCAATTTTGGTGGAGGCGAAAATTCTGTGGGCCCATGTTCTCAGATTAGGGTGTACGTTTGAGAACCCCAGGTGGTCGAAATTTTCGCAACCCTCCATTGCGGCGTCTCTCATAATAATATAGTGGTTTGGGACGTTGTGAGGCATTGAGCTTAGGCATGAGGCATTGTGATTTATCTCCTACAATGACGCAGATATTGCGAATGGGTTATGACGAACCGACCAGCCATTTGAAGCACAGCTTTAATAATTCTATTACTTTGTCAACTTTACAGACTTGGATCAATTGAGACTTGCACGCTGACTGGTGCACTTTTATCTGCAGTTTGGTGTGGTGAAAATTGGTTTGTTTGCAAAGTATTGCAAATTTATTTGAGCTGTTGTAATATGAGATGACTAGGAGGAAGAATGTTTCAGTAAAATAACAAAATTTGTCTATATTAAACGGGTTTGCCTTCATTACGCTGAAGCCCCGCCGCGGTGGTCTAGTCGCTAAGGTACTCGGTTGCTGACCCGCAAGTCGCGGGATCGAATCCCGGCTGCGGTGGCTGCATTTCCAATGGAAGCGGAAACGTTGTAGGCCCGGGTACTCGGATTCGGGTGCACGTTAAAGAACACCAGGTGGTCGACATTTTCGGAGCCCTCCCCTATCGTGTCTCTCATTATCATATGGTGGTTTTGAGACGTTAAACACAACATATCAATCTATCAATTCATTGCACTGAAGGAGAGTACGTTTGCCTCAAGCCTAGAATGTCCGTGTTACCTTTCATATAGCACTGTCCTCAGCTAGATCGGCCCCTCTCTTCCAGTACAATATAGAGAACGCAAAACCGACGTTACCTGTCTGTTTTACAACATCACAAAAAAACTTTCAGCAGTGTTTTCGGGATGCCAAAAGGGTCAACGTGGTCACCGTCTCACTACCACGGGGAACTGAAACTCTTCGGTACAATGCAAAAAGAATTCTCAAAATAGCTTTGCAAGTACGCGATATTCTGCTAATTACTTCAGTTATACTGGCGATGGTTTTAAATGCGAAGCATTTCTAAGCGAACTTCGGTGACTGAGCGTATCTATCTACCTATCTAGCCGCCTACGACTTTTAGCTCTCCTGGCCGTTTCGATAATGATATCAATACCATACTTGGTAGGAATAACCTGACTGTGTGAAGAATATATGTGACCAGTCACAACATGAAAATTATGACAATTATGTCATGAATGTCATGATTTACATTTCATTGTCCTGCAGCTGTTGCGGTGGTTTCGTTTTCATGGCAAGTTGCAAAACTGGTATGGTATGGCATGATTGCATGGCGAACACAAGCGACAGACGCTAACATTACAATCATGACATGTGTGTCATGTAACATGACTACATGCCACGCTCATGATGCGCTCACGGCCATTCCGCTGGGGTCATTGATTAGAGTCATGATTATGAATTTGTGCATTTGCTTGATTTACATTTATGTGATTTATTGTTAATATTACTACGATTGTTATTCGTTGCATTGCGAATCAGGGTGTGTGTTTTTCGTTTTTCGTTTGGAATGCAGAGCTTTCACGGATTTGTATATATGTATACCTGGTTTATCATTGAGAGATTTATTGTTATATCCCCAATTTGTTTGTGCAGTGTGTCGTACTTTTCCTATAATGACCCTCAATAGAGGGTTGACAGTATTTTTAAATAAATATATGCCGAATTTGGTAATACAGTACATGAATGAATGACAAGGGTATGTATTAAGACGGTAAGTTGGGCCAGTTGGTTAGGATCCATCGTGAACTTACTTACAGCACAACACCAGAAAAAATACAGGACAGGGAAGGAGCAAAAGACGGCGATGAGCTTTTTCTTTTGCTCAGCGCCGTCTTTTCTTTCTCTTTTGCTCCTTCCCTGTCCGGTATTTTTTCTGGTGTTGCGCTGTAAGTTCACGATGAACAAGGGTATGTGACTGGTGCAAACATGATAATCATAAGATGCGTGTTATGTAACAACATGACTATACGCCACGCTCATGATGCGCTGGCGGACGTCTCGCTAGCTTCACTTTACCAAATTTGGTATTACGGGACGTGAAAGGACGACCAATACTTATTCAAACGTGATAAACCTGAGATGCGTGTCATACAACAACATGACTACATACTGTGCTCACGGTGCACTCGTGGTCGTTTCGCTAGATTCACATGCACAAAACTCGGTATTACGTGACGCGAACGGACGACATAGGTAAATGACACATCCAAACATGATAATCACGACATGCTTGTCATATAACATGACTACATACCGCACTAATGATGCGCTCACGGCCGTTTCACTAGCTTCACTAAACCAAATTTGGTATTACGTGACGTTAATGGATCATGAAGGTATGTGAATAGTGCAAACATGATAATCATGAGATGCGTGTCATGTGACAACATGACTACATGCCACAGTCAAGCGCCAATATATTTCAACGTGATGTGGTGCGCATGCTCGCCAGCGTTCATTTCGTCGCGTTACGCTGGCATTGCCACGCCAGGCGCCGGTATTGCCATATATTCGCAGGCGCGCGCCAGGCTGCGTTGCTTTGACGCATGCGCGTTTCAGCGCGTCCGGCGTCCTTCCGTCACGAAAAGAGGGAGACGCAGTGTTGTCAGAGTAACGCATCGGCGCGAAATGCAGCATGGCGCATTTCGCGCCGGTTGCCGTCGGGCCGCGCCGACGGACGCTGATTGAGCCTGGCGTAAGACTATTGAGTGTTCACGTTTTTCTAACGTTGTTTCACTGGGCCGAGCGTCAACGCTACATTGCAATTTATTGGGCCCTTCATGATGCGCTCGCAGCCGTTTCGCTAGCTCCACGTATACCGAATTTGGTGTTACGTGACGTGAACGGAAGACGAAATATATGACTGGTGCAAGCGTGATAATTCTGACAAGCGTGCCATGTAACAACATCATAACATACCATGTTTATAGCGTGCTCTGGGCCGTTTCGCTAGCTCCACATAAATTTGGTATCACGTGACGTGAATAGATGATGAAAATAAACGACACATCCAAACATGATAATCGTGACATGGAAATCACGTACGGCATCATTTAGCTCCACCTCATATTGTTGTGCTGATTTTAAAGTCGCGTATTAACATTTCTCGTTCGTGCTTCGCATAGCATCGATTCCCACATTACGTGGGATCTGCCAATTTTTCGTTTCGTTTTTTCGACAGGGTAAGGCCCGTATTCACAAACGCTCGTCGACTCAAAGCTCAACGTCAAGGAATCTTTGAGGTTTTCCGCTCTGCAGAAATCGCACTGCGAAACGTTTCTGAAGGATACCTTAGAGTTTTGAATTGAAGACCATTTGTACATACGGGCCTAAAAAGCCTTGCGGATCCTTTCAGTGTTATTGACTAAGTTTCACTAAAATATTGCAACAGAGTAAGAAACCGACCCTTAGTGATCATTTATACAGAACTTTAATATATATTTACGGCAAATGAAGTGTTATTGCAATAATAATCATTGAGCTAGTATGTCGCTCTTATATATCACTACAGAGGACGCTGATATTAGTAAAAATTACATCTTTAGGCAGAAAGAGACTTTACACGTGCCTGACCTAATTTGACCTGTGGTGGCGGCTGCCTTTCCGATGGAGGTGGGAATGTTGTAGGCCCGTGTACTCAGATTTGGGTGCACGTTAAAGAACCCCAGGTGGTCGAAATTTCCGGAGCCCTCCACTGCGGTGTCTCTCATAATCATATAGTGTTTTTTGGACGTAAAACCCGACAGATCATTCAAATCAATCAATTTAACCTGCGAAGAACTGGCAGTGCATCAGACTGATTGATAATGACAGTGCAATATATGCAGAAATAAATAACTTAAATACACGCGCGTACTCGCATGCGTAACCACCGATCTTTTCTCTTGATATGCTATATATATATTTTTTTTCAGGCCTTTCTTGCAGTGCAAATATCCAAGTGGGCGTACTGAAAGTGCTGAAGTCGGTAAGGTATCGCTATGTGCCTTCTCGCTTAATGCGTGGTTAATTTTTGTGCGTAACATTTTAGTGCACGGAATTTCATCGATCCAGGCTGTATTCTGCAATTTTGTGCTGTACGCTTCGCCGGGCGCAACGCTCCATGATTATCATATTCAGAGTATGCTTCTGCAACAACTCTTTTTCATTGAGCCTTCCAGCATGTTTATATTCAGTTACTCTCAGCCAAAAAGAAAATAACTTCCGCGCTTTGTGTAAAGCGGGTAAAACTATGAATAAAAATAGAAGAAACGAAGCAACAGTGAAATAATTGTTTTTAATATTCCCTGGGCTTTAGCATCCCAAAACCACCATAATATTATGAGATACGCTGTAGTGGAGCACTCCAGAAATTTCGACCGAATGAGGCTTCTAACGTGCATCTTAATCTAAACAAGCGGGCCGGAGGCATTTTAGCCTTGATTAAAAATGCCACCGTCACAGCCGGGATTCAATATGGGTCAGCAGACGAGTGCCATAGGCACTAGACCACCAATGTGTCATCCTGCGTGAAGTATAGAGACAGAAAGAGAAAAAATAGGAAGGAAAATAGAAAGAGCTGGAACAAGAAACAAATATATAAAAATACAGAAAGAAATAAATAGAAATAACAAATAAAAAAGATAACTTGAAGAAGAGAAAAAGAAAAAAAAGGATAAAAGCTTCACAACATATTTACGAAGGTAATGATGATTATAGGGGAGAAGCATCCGCTGGTCCATCTGTCCGTCCGCACCTATCACACAAGTGAACACATCAAACGGACGAACGAATGGATGGACGCTTCACCCAACTCATCATCATCCACTCTGTTTATGGACAGTGAATTTCTTATGATACGAAGACCACCAGTGCCATCTGGTCATATAAATTCCAAGGATGGATGGTTGGATTGATGTGGCTGTACCCTTTAAATCGGGCGGTGTCTAACGCCACTAAGCCGCATTACTTAGTGAACCAAAGACTAGATTTATTGCTTCTTTTTTTCTTTTATAGAGTGAGGCTGAGGACTCGTACTTTGCAGTGAAGGCTTTAATTTTCACTCGTGCCTTGACTTTAGACACCAATCAAATAACCTCCTTCTAGTTAATTCTATCCGCTTAAAGTCTATTTTGACCTCCCTGTCTCTAAACCCCAGTGCTTTGAAAAGCCCTGCACCATCATCCTGAACTATAGAGTGAAGCCTTTTACACAACATTATCAAGTGTTCGGCAGTTTCCTCTTCCTCTCCACACGCATTGCATGCCGTGTCTGCCCCTTCGTATTTTGCCCGATATGTCTTGGTTCGCACTACACCCGTCTTGGCCTCAAACAGTAGAGAACTACCCTGAGTATTATCATAGATCCTTTTCTTGGCAATTTCTTGCTTAGAAGTTCGATAGATCTCTAGTGCGGGCTTGTTAATCATGCCAATTCTCCACACATCGGTCTTAGCTTCTTTCACCTTCTTCTTAACAGATAATTCTTTTTGGTTTGGCCCCATGCTGTGTTTTAAGTATTTATCAGTCAATTTTCTGGTTCGCATCCTCCATTTTGTATTGACATTCTTCATGTACAAGTAGCTGAATACAATCCTAGCCCAATGCTCCTCCCCATTTCTCTCAATTGCTTCTCAAATTTCATCTTGCTGCTAGCTTCCCTGCTTTCAAATGATGTCCATCCCGTATCACCTTGTACTCCCTGATTTGGTGTATTCCCGTGAGCTCCTAAGGCAAGCCTATACCTATTCCACGTTGCTTAATTTCTAATCTTGCTTGAACTTTCGATCTCATGCACAAGACCGCATTGCCGAACGTCAGACCAGGAACCATGACACCTTTCCATATTCCTCTAACAACATCATACCTATTCTAATTTCACAGTGCCCTGTTTTTCATCACCGCTGCATTCCTGTTACCTTTAGTCGTCACGTATATTTCGTGTTCCCTTAGATACTCCGTCTCGTTGCTTATCCATACGCGCAGTTATGGGTATTTATCTGTTATCTCTAGCGTGACCTCCTGTATTCTAAGCTCACTACCTTCAATATCATTAAAAATCATGACTGCTGATTTTTCCTTACTGAATCTGAAGTCTAACTTATCCTCTTATTACCACAGATGTCCATAAATCTCTGCAAATCTTCCTTGTTGTCGGCCATTAGCACTCTATAATCTGCGTACATCAATGCTGGTAGTGCCTGTTCAATGAGTTTTTCTTGTTTGACGAGAGAAAGGTTGAAGCCCAGTCCACTTCCCTATAATTTGGCCTCTAATCCTTGTTGGTAAATCATGAATAACAAGGGTGACAGAGGACACCCATTCCTAAGCCACGACACATGCACTCAACGCCATCTAGTAAACAATTCTTAAAACTAATTAGAAGGGGCTACTACTACAACGTACTACTCCTACGAGGAAATGACGCACACACCAAAGAGCGTCGATCCTGCAAGCTATGAAAAAAAAAAAAACCTGCTCCGCTCCGCATTGCCTTTGGGCTTGGCTCCCCATACAAAAAGCCGCCTTTATTTTTCTCCTAAAGTGCTCAGGCATCTTCACTAAGTGTTCTCTAGCAGGAAATGACACTCTTGAGAAGAGTACCGTCATGCATGCCTTCACTTCGTGTGTTCTGCACGAAAACGTCTGAACTGCTGAAAGTAGTTTGATTCCCTCCGCCGTAAGTCTTCGACCACACCGTGTCAACGCATTTATTTTTGCACGGATAAACTTGAGAACGGTGACGGACAAACGTCATCGCTGAGTTGAATTTCATGGCTAACTTGTTGCCTGCTACTTCGTTGATAGCTTTCAGTCTCCAGAGTACAAATTTGAACTCCCATCCATGCGTTCCACGCAGGTGTGCCTGTAGCGTCGGTGTGTGACTGATGTTTTTAAATGTGAAGCATTTCCTAGTGAACTAAAGCCGCCTTGAACACTTTAGCATAACCACCCTAAGAAAGCCCTACGATATTCCCAAATGCATGGGAGAAGTCTTGCAGACAAAATGATTTTTTTTTCTTTCATGGCACTGCCTGATGGCTCCTCCCACAAATTCACATGACTGTAGTGGCGACTGACGGACTGTAATTGGTCTTTCGTTGATGTCACGAAAATTGCACGCACCTGCGGATTCACTCTTACTACAACTACAACAGAAATATGCTTCCCGAATTTGGGGGCTGCAGCATCTACCTGCCATGCTGGTGTTTCCTACGCAGTAGTCAGACCTTCCGTAACAGATCGCTAAATGCCCATTCTCAGACAAGTACATTCGCGTCGCTTTCTAACGTATGTGGCGCATTCGAGGGGTCTTCTTGAAAGGGAAACTGAAGCACAAAAAAAAAGAAGTTACAGTGTCATTATGCGTAATATCGTGCCAGGAACTCAAAATTCAATTTAAAAAATTATAAACCAGCATAAATGCCTTTACTTTGCCAAAAACAACCACAGCCGCCGCAGTTCGCAGCGTGGGTCTCGCCGCCACCTGTGATTTGTAGGAGCTCCATCACATTACGTGCGGCACGGTGAGGATAGATGACTCCGGTCGCCGGCAGGCGAGCAAATTCATCCGTTCACAAGTTTGTATGTCACATGTTTCTCTATTGAAATTGGGCAGTAGATGTTAGTATAACGAATTCTAGAAATCGTAATGAGGTCGCTGTATATACGTACATGCTCGAGCCGGTCTCCACGGTAGAGCGCGATGAAGACGATGTAAGTGCCGTTGATGTGGCACATGAAAGAGCTCCATACCGAACTGCCAGGATATCTATGTCTATGTATATGCTGATGATATAGCCTTCTTTTCTGCTGTCAACAGTATTTATGCTTTACAGCAAAAATTACAATTATACTTGAACATGCTAGAAAGATTGCTGCATTCAATTTCAATGGCCCTAAATGTAAGAAAGATTGTGTTTTCCATAGTCGATTTCATATCAGTCGACATTGTATATAATCAGGAACCCATTCCGCAAGAAGAATCTCTTAAATATTTGGGTGTTTTGTAGAATGAAAAACTCAACTGGGAGTCAAAATATAGAGTACATTGCGGCTAAGGATCAACGGGCTTTAGGCGTATACTGCGAAGAATGAGTAATCGCAAATTTGGCGTACGTAGAGGCACCATGTTAATCATATACAAAATATATATGCGCCCAATTTTAGAATTCGGATGTGTCTTGTTTTCAGGAGGACCTGCGTACAAAACTAAGCAGTTGGTTCTCTTGGAGCGGGAAGCGCTGCGCTTGTGTCTCGGGCTCCCTAGGTTTACAGCAATTAATGGTATTTATCAGGAAGCACGTCTTCCTACATTGTTCTGTCGATTCCACTTGTTAACAGTACAGACATTTCTAAAATTTTGCAGGTTAACAGTGAGAAGATCTGAATACGTTTTTATCAGTGACCCAGATTCGTTCTTTCTTGCTCATTGGCCTCATTTTCATACACCGCAAATAATCTATGTACAGAAAAAACTGACAAGTATTAATGTCAACAGTAGTGAAGTAATTGCATCTGATATCTGAAACCATATTCTTAATATAGAATATAATGAGATTTTTCTCCACAATCTAAATTTCTATCCTGCAACATCTTAGAGAACAGGCTAGCAGATTTCCTACAGAATACACAGACATGTAACATAATAGCCACAGATGCTTCCGTCAATGAGCAAAGGGCAGGCGTAGGAATAGTCTCCCAATCACTTGGCTGGTATTTGCTGTGAGGATGTGGATGCGCTTCGGGCTCGCGACGAAGAAGATGAGGAAGGGAATCAAGAGGGCGATGGAGAGACAGAAGGCGGCAACACCAGGGAGGATGCTACCAACATTGACCTGCTTCACTGGGCAGCCAATGTGGTCGTCAGGGTGAAGTACTGGTGAGTGGTACCATGCTGTAGTGGGCTGTGCTGTTGATGATGAGACAACGTTCAGTACGGAGTACTGAAGTATTTAAATTCAGACTTGAAACCAAGTGTTAAAGAATGTGAAGTGTAGCGCAAACCACTGCATGAATTGTAGAATGAGACGAACACCTCGTGTAGGGGATGCATTAGGCACGTGTGTTATGGTGTTATCATTCAATAGGTGGATGAAGTGAAAGCTCGGTTAGTACATTCCTGCCGGGTTGATGGTGACCATATTTATGGACAGTCCTTTATTGTGTCGTAGAACAGCAGTTAAGGTTGGGGCCAGAGTTGGTTCATCCTCGAGATTCGTTTTCAGCAAGGCCTGGCTTATTGCCAGCACACAAAGCTTTTACTGACACAAATACAGTGGAACCCCGATTATGTATGTTTGAGGGAAAAAGGCAAAACCGCCGTATAATCGAAAAAATAAGTGTATAGTCAGACACTAAATCTTGGCCAAAAGCTGGTACAACCCACCTGAATAAGCTCACAGGACGACTCTGTTTTTATCCAAAAGGGTGTAACAAATTATTTCTTGAAATGATAGCTATTCATTCAATTGAAGAAAGTTTGAGCCAAACATACAAAAATTTAAATATAAAGTGGATCTTCTTTCTGATCAATAGAGTTCGAAAATGGCTTGCACGTAAATATAAAACAAAAACTGTTGGCTGCAGCCTTCCATCAAAACATTAAGATACAGGGTCATCGGCATCACATAATGGTGATGGAGCGCATTTTGCAGGAAGTGTGCGTTAAATGTTTTGATGTTGCATTTGTTCTGTTGTGAAGAGCAGTTGATGTGCCACTGTTATTATGAGCAAAGTTATTTTACACACTGCACCACTTAATTTCTACTTGCTGAAGTCCTGGAACAGTACAGCAAACAAAGTGGCATTTCATTTCAAGTTTCAAGACTAGCTCAAGCTTATCCGCGTATATAAAGCTTGTCTTGGTAACAGCCCTGCATACGCACGCAATCGAGGCATATCCACAAGTGGCCTTAAAGCCAGGAAAACTGGATCATGGGACCAAATGAACCACTAGGAGAATAGATTGTTGAGTCCATAATTGAAGAATAATACTCTGTCGTCCTACAGCACCATCAACCGATGGCAATAGAAAACACGTTCACTTTCGGCGTCATCTATCGGCTAACAGATTAACCAGTCGCGGCTCGTCACCGCCGGTCTCTAGGTGCGCTCTCGCCTCCAGACTGGCCGTGGCGGGTCGACAAGCACTGCTGGATCTCGCTATGATAGCACCATTGGCGCTGCCTGCAGTGCGTCTTCTGCAGAGAACAAATCAAGTATGGTGTGCGAGCACAGTATAGAAGTAAAAACACTTTCTCTCGGCTTTTGCGAGTTGCGCTTCGACAAAACAAGAGATATATAGGCGAGAAGAGTGCACTCAGGTGAAGGCATGATTGAACGCCCATATCCCTCCTTATCAAGTCATATCCTTCCTTACTTCGCATACACACAGTCACTGTTCAGTCGAGTGGAATCACGACCATCGTCTTCTTCGTGTTCACTCATACTTTTGGAGAGACGGAGATGCTCAAATCACTGTGATTACTCGTGTAACCCTTGCACTCGCCTGATTCTTGCACCCCTCACATCGGCCAACAAAATTAAGATTTCTTTTTTTCCTCGAGTAATTATCGCACCTCCGAAAATTGCCGCAATAATGTCGTCTGCTCTTTCCAGCCATTGATGGTGATAGCGCGCACCATCTGGCGCCATCTCTTAAGCATCAAGCGTACTATCATTGCTAAGAGATTCAGTCCAATCCAAGCCAAACCAAAGTGGCAAGTGCGCCAGATTCCATGGTTGAAAATGCTTTTAAGAAATGTTCTATCAGAAACTCACTGTGTGGCAGGGAAGACAACGCAGTGTGGAAGGCAGCTAGCGACAAACTCTCATGTTCAGAAGACAGTCTGAAGCTTCGTCTGACGAATAGGAACAGTGGCGATGGTGGTTGAGGGAAGCTCTCATGATCGGGGTGCGGTGTGCCCAATTTGCAAATAAATGTCGTTCAGCAATTTTTAGGTTTTTTCCCTTTTTATTTCTTTTTCGGTAACCTGAACTTGGGGGGTAACCTGAACGTTTCGACCTATATTCTCACTCGACCTATAGTCCGGCTTATGCGGTACTTCTCAAAGCTTGCTATTAGTTGCTGGTGTGAGAATCCCGATTTGTGGCCAATTTGTTTTTTTTTTCGCTCGGTACGTATTTTGGAAAGTTTTCCCCGCGCAATTCTCGCACCCCCCAACTTTGCATCAATTTTCCGCCAAAAAAGTGCGAGAATTATGCGAGTAAATATGGTATGAGGTTATGACAAGGCAAGGTCGTTCTCGGGGTTTTCCTAGGGTGAGTCGCATGAGAAAATATAATTTCTGTCTTTATTCACAATGTAGGGGAGATAACATAGGTGAAGCTGAAGGATATTTACGTGAAAATTTTCATCTTTGTTCACTGCAGAAATGTATTGCTGCTTATCAGTTTCTTGAAAACGTATTGATTGGTGGCTTGTGGAAATTTTCGAGAGTATCACGCAGAGTATCACTTAGTCACACTTTGTATCAATCAGTGATAAACCACAAACACGACTTCACCTGAGTGTATCTCTCTCGCCTATACATGTCTAGTTTCGGGCTTTCACGATTATACTGGGCTCCCGCACCACACTCAATTTGTTCGCAGCAGACGACATGCTGCAGGCATTGAGCGTTGCACAATCATAATGGGAGCATAATTCAGCAGCGCTTGTCTACTGGCTGTGGCTGGTTATTTTGTTCGCAGATAGATGACGCCGATAGCGAACGTGTTTTCTTTCGCTGTCGGTTGATAGCGCTGTAGGCGACCTCCGCAGAGCAATGTTCCCTTTCACCCGTGTTGCCTTTCACCAGAAACGACAGAGTACCTGTTTCTCCTTTCTTTTTTCACTAGCAATCAACTGCAGATCAGTTTTTGACGTCCACGCAAAAATTTGGTCGGTGTTAGATTCAATTACGAAATCAGGTTGTTTTTTTTTCATGGACTGTCGTGGCAAGTCGTCATAAAATGCAGCTTCAGGGTAAAGTTGTGTCGTATAACAGAGGTTTTTAATACATTGTTTCTAGTGAGCTTTGGCCAAGAACGAGTCAATTCGTCATAAAATGCAAGCCATCACAAAGTACAGTACTGAAATTGCAACACTATGGAGCGAAGTGCAATTCATAGCCATGTTTTATAATACATGAAGCACATCTCAGCAAAATAAATTGAATATATGGTACCTTTAATGTTCTATTGTTCCGTTTGAGCATGTGCCTCATTTACACCTGATGTAAGGTATGTGTACTGTTGATCCTCTGAGTTAACACTGTGTATGCGTGTTATTGTTTTTTCAGTATGTTCAGTTTTGGATGCTATTGGTGACCAGCACAGCTGCCTCTCACTCTTAATAACACATGTTGTTTCAATATAGAACATTCTTGGTTCTTAGAATGTTTTTATTTATTTTATGGGCGAAGCTCCCAAAGGTGTGGTAACAGGTTAGATTGACAAATAGCTCTTCGTTGTTTCATGAGATGTAGGTAGTTGCTGCTAAGTAGCAGTGACAAGTCGCTGTCATTTTTTAGAAAAACTTATTTTTCTTTTTGTCTGTGTGTGTGTGTCTATGTATGTTTGCGTCAATATTTTTTACGCAATACAACTTCCCAGGAGCACGCTTCAAAGGAAAGTCAAACAAAGTGCTGCAGACTACAATGGCTAAATCGGCAGACCTCTGAAGTGTTCACGTGAACGGTGGCACGACACACTCATAATTCATAGATGTGTGGCCCATTGTGTTACCAGTGCGTGTAAACACTACATTTAAGTTTCGAAAACTTTGGCAAGTCCGTGCCTACATAAGACTCAGCAAACCTGTCTGAAGACAGTTGTGGCTCAAACCTGGTCACACAATTTTCAGGCCCCTACAATGTCCCAGGATCTTGAGTCTAGCCACGTCATACACGCCTGGCAAGTACTCATGCTGGCAATATGTCAATGAACGTTGTGCGTCATTATTGGTTCTACCACCTTGCCAATTCATTGCCAGTCTTTGCAAACGGTCCTCTTCAACTCAAGGAGAGTTCCATTTTGAGAGAACAAAGTTCACAAAACGTAGCAACTTAAAATTCGACTGCCACTCTACAGGCTTGCGTGTGCAGCTTGAAAACCATTGTATGCTGGCAGTTTGTCGTAATGCTTTCATAAAATCTGTTTTTGCTTTTTGTTGCAGTAGTTTTTTTGGAACCGAGTGCCATGCGTGTGTATTATTTCATGTGCAATACTACTTTTTTTGTTATCTCAAGCAAGAGATGTACATTTTTTTTGTACAAAGCCTAGTATGACTACACCTTGTTCACATTTACTGACCTGTTCCAACGAGTTGATGTGTGAAAAGTATTCGCACCTGTGTAACTGTTAATAGTTTGTATTTATATATAGTTCTGTTTATTGCTGTTACAAGCTCTACGAGTTCATAAAGGTTTTGTAAAGTTTTATTAAGAGACCAGCCCTAAATTTGGGTTGAATTTTAGACATTTTAATCTTTAGTGTTTCTTGTGAGCTGAAAAAGAAAATGTTCATTTTTAAAGATTTATCTAGCAAACCACTTCAGTTTAGCTTTTCCAAGAAGAAAAGTATGTTATAGTAGCCTATTTCAAGTTTTTGTGTTCATGTTGTTTTCTGTTTGTTCTAGCTGAAAATAAATTTACTTCTGTGTTTGTCTTAAGATCCTTCACAGTTTTTGTCTATTCATACTGCCACCCCAACAAATAGTTAACACAGGGGTAGCAATGATGCAGTGAAAAAAACTAGAAGTGTTACGATTTCCTGACAGGACGTAAAAGTTAAAGAGCATAAGTGGTACTGGAGAAATCACTCTCGGTATTGTCTGGAAGTTACACTGAGCACTGACATATGTGCAAATTGCCAGCACACATGTGCTCAACAGATATCTGGTGCCAAAGCAACCCAAGAACCTACCCTCAATTTTCGACGCGAAAGTGTTTTTGGTCGGGGGTCTATCATGGCTTTGGTGACTTGCTTTTGTTACTGAAAAAAAAATACTCGTCAGTGAAAAGCAAAGAAAAAAGTTGCGTCAATGGGAGTCGAACCCACGACTTAAGTCGGCAACAACAGAAGCTGCATGCTACCTACTGCGCCCCGACCACAAGCTCTGGCAGCTTTACAAACATGCGTTTTATATTTAACACTGTCCTTTCAGTGCTCTTGATAAAGAGAAGTAAATGCATCATGACTGTAGCACCTGCGATTAGTTCTTCACCCCGCGTGACGTGAGAGAAAACTCTAGGAGGCCTTCGTCATACAGTTCACATAAAAGCATACAGCAGACATAAAAGCAGACCACTGAGTAGAGAGTGCGAGGCGTTAACCACTGAGTCACGAAGGAGAACCTCCTTCAACGATTCAACATCAAGCTGTCTATATCTACCACTCACCGTTGCTGACGGGCATCTGGGGGGGGGGGGAACTATCGTATTTTCAGCATTACCAGCGAGATGGCGCAATGAACGCGCATCGCCACATCGTCACAACGCGTTGGCGCGCACTTTCATCTCCCACGCATACTTTGCGCCGCAAAAAAGAGAGAGGGGACGCTCTTTCGCGGTGGCGAGGATCGTAGTACGCCTTGGCTGGCCTTCGGCTTTTATTAGAATAATTCTGTTGTAGTTACCCGGTGCACAAAGGTCACTGCAATCGTTGCACAGTCTCCGTTAGCGAAAAGAATGCGCTTTTTAGAGACAGCGAAGTAACAACCGACACGGGTATTCACGTTAATCAGTACCTGTGAGTACGCTTTGTGCGACATTTGTGCGCGAGAAATGTGGGGCACGTTTCGATCTGCCTGCCATTCTGCGTGTGACCTTCCAATTTGTTGCTATTGCGTTCATTGCTTCGCCTTTGCGGCAAAGCTGTGACTTTTGTTCCCTGACCCACTCTGCTCTCGTCTTGTCACGTCAGGTAACACCTATCGTTATCCCTTTCATTGTTCGCTGCATCACCCTCAATTTAATTTGAACCCCCTTTGTGAGCCTACAGGTTTATGCTTGATAGATATAAGTATCCGTGATATGCAGCACTTTACCCTAACTCCTTATTACCTGATGACCTGATTACAAAGCACTTTGAGTAACTTGAAAGGACTTAAGAAAAATCTCAATCCCCCACCTGGTATCCATCAACAAAAACCCAAGTTGTGTTTGTGGGCTTCACCTTCAGCAAAATACGACAGCCGTGGATGACCTCAGGAGTCATATATCCGAGAAGAATAGATGTGACCTTGAACAGTCTTCGTTCGGTCATTAAGAAAATACGAGTATAATATGTCCTACAAGTTCGTAGCAGAGGGAAATGAATTGGCAAGTTATATACAAAAGTGACGTCAAAGTGTGCTAAATTAACCAATTTCGTTGCTTGGAGCCCCGCCGCGGTGGTCTAGTGGCTAAGGTACTCGGCTGCTGACCCACAGGTCGCAGGATCAAATCGCGGCAGCGGTGGCTCCATTTCCGATGGAGGCGAAAATGTTGTAGGCCCGTGTGCTCAGATTTGGGTGCACGTTAAATAACCCCAGGTGGTCTAAATTTCCGAAGCCCTGCACTACTGCGTCTCTCATAATCATATGATGGTTTTGGGACGTTAAACCCCACATATCAATCAATCATCATTTCCTTGCTCGGATACCACACATCACTTTTCTGATATGATACGGGTGGTATTTTCTTTACGGCTGCTATTATCTTGCTTCCGGCTTCCTTTCTCTGTGTGTGATTTATGATAACACGTTTGAACAACCCATGATGTGGTTGGTAAACACGCTCGGTTAAGCATGTTCCTCAAAAAAGGGCCGAGACTGTTTTGTTATCTCGTTTTTTTTTTAAACTGAAGCTCGAGCTTGAGAACCACACTGCATCAAGTACCACCGGCGCCACCAACCGGATAGGCGATCGTAGATATTACCCTTGCTTTTTCTTCTCGTCTGGTACTCGCTTTCGGCATGACCTCCGAATGTACGCCGAAAACTTCTGTGTAACCTTTCGATTTGTCGGCGCTGCCAAAACAAGTGACGGACATCTAGCCCTCATCGAATGCGCGGAGAGACGTAGATCTTCTTGAGTACAGCAGTTCAGCATTAGGGATAGTACTATAAACTTGCGGCAAGGCCGCAGTTTTGGTAAGACCTTTCCTGAGGAACACGGCAGCGTGTTGAGCAGCCGTGCTTCAGCGTCAGACATGACAGCCCAGGACATGGACGTGTTGTTCCGCCTCGTATCCATGGCGACGGACTCGCAGCTGTACACCCTCGACAACGTGAGGTTTCGGTGGCTTCCGTACATGAACGGGAGGCGTAGTAACACTATGGCCGTCAGGGCGCTCCGCAAAGCGGTTGAAAAATGCCCCGTCCGCCAGACCCGACTCGAGCGCCTGGCCTTTTTCTACTGCTGGCTGTCGCCGCTGCAACTTCTGCGTCCCTGGACTCTGATGAGGTTCAGCGCCTGGGCGGCAAGTGCGAACTACAGCCAGATGGAGCTGCTGAAGCACGTTGACAATGCCATGAAGATCTTCGGCCTCAGGACAACGATCATGGGGACGGACGCGGTAACGTCGGTCCACGGGTGCATTATGGTCGAAGATACCGAATCGAACGCCCCGGCGCACGTGGTCTGCATAAGCCAGTGGCACCGCATGCCTTACTTGGCGGTGTACGCTCCGTCCGAGAAGATTCACTCGGAAATCTCGGTCGTTATCGCCGCGGTGATGGACTGCGACCCCGCGCTTTTGGTGTGCGGCATCTACGAAGACCTCGGCTCGGCCCACACCGCAGCTCTCCTCGATGCCACGAATCGGAGCTACAGCTCAGTGATAAAGGTGGACAAGAGATTGCGGGACATTAATTTAGAAGCGGCAGTGCTGCAGCGACGTGGCATTGAAACGAACTCGAAGTGAGATAGTGCGTTTAGATTATTGAACACTTTTTTTAACCTGACGTAACACCCCTTGCATTAAGCTAATGACTGGTTTCGACTCTCGCGTTGTTTGCGCTGTGCGCTCGTCGCTTTTGTGAGGTATGTGTTTGAGCTGTGTTAGTTTACAGTGTTACAAAGCCGTTGACGGTGGAAATGAGGAATTCTGGGTAAACTAATGTGCGCAAATACAGACAACGACACTACAAGTTTTACTAAAATGATAACTTTTTTTTATTTTCGTAGAACAAGTTTAATGCGTTTTCGTTGAATGCATTTTCGTGAGAAAAAAACTTTTCAATACTTAAAACAAATATTTGTTTTACTTGATTTCTATTACCAATAGTGATACTCTCGGCGATGACAGCTGCGTCGGTGTTGTTCCGAAGTCTGTTTGAACAAGCTGAAGCCTTAGATATACAATCTTAGTTCTGTCAGGGTCCCGTTTTTTCTGTAAGATTATTGTGCTTCCTTCAATCTTTATGCAAGTAACCTTCTTTTTTTAATCCCAACACCATCAACCTTGTCTTGAAGGAAAATAAATTATTCTTACGAGATGTTATCATGCCAGCGATAATTTTCTGTTATTTTTTTCATTATCATATTGTTTCAGCTAGTACTTATTTGGCCACGGAGCTTGTACTGCTTTCAAATATTGTTTTTCGCCGCTAAGTTTAAGAGGACGCTAAAGAAGAACGCAAGGGGAACTGACACTTCATTAAAAATGGTTATTTTCACTCTGAACGGCATGGCGAAAAAATTTTTGAAGGGGGGTGGGGGGTCACTGGATGCTTAATAAGAACGGGAGGAGAAGCACCTCATTGAAATCGCCATTTTCACTCGGTATGCCATGGGGTGGGGGGGGGGGGGACACAGGACCAGTTAATCACTTCGTGGTTACACCACGTGGGGGGGGGGGGATATGCAACGCTTTCAAACTGCTAAGTACAGCTCGCGTGTTGGCAGTCTTTCTGTGGTACCTCAGGGTTCTCTGGATGACCCTGACCAGATCTAATGTCGCATGCCGTCACATAGGTTAACAATTTCATAGCGTGACAATTGATTACCACGTTTAGCCCACTCATGGCTAAAAGCTATCACCGTTCACGTAATATGAACTGCGCCGCTAAATAACCACTCCCGATTACCTTCGCTTTCGAGATATGTCGCATGCGAATGCAGGCGCTTAAGGCACACTAGTGTTTTTTTTTTCCTCATTGGCTTTTTCAGCAGCAGTATAAACAAATCTCTAGGACGATAAAGATGATCAGAAGCGCTTACTATTGAAACGGCGTTTTGCCAACGGCTGTAGAGCGGTGGTTATGGTGCACAGCTACTGACCTAGTGATCGCAGGTCCGATCCCGGCTACAGTGGTCCCATTCCCATAGTAGCGAAATCTTTGTGGACCGCGTACTGTTCGATGACGGTCCACCTAAAAAAAAAACACTATCGGTCAATATTAGATTGACGTTGATTATTGAAACATAGGTCCAGGAACCTCGTATAAAGCTACTTCTGTACCAACTACTTGTTTTGAAATCAAATCACGTTTTAGCGGTCCGCATTGCGCTAACGCTCTTGAAACCACCCGCCTGAAAGCGTTCTTTCTCACATCGCTGTTGCGGTGCCCAACGTTTCTTCTCTTTTAGAGAGCTCGGCGCCGCGTCAAAAAGACACGCGCTGCAACGCGCATGTGTGTTTAGGTCTCAAGTCATCGCCCTCCTTGCGTAGTAGCCTTCAGCGTGCTCGCTGGTACTATGCGAAAAGAGAGAAAAAGCGCCGAAAGCGTGCGACAGAGCCCTGCAACGTATTATTGTTCTATTCTTATCCTCTCACCAGTACATCGTATTATTCACCTGACTCCAGCACAGGGTAACCAGACGGCCTGAAAACTGGCGAACCTCCCTGTCCTTCCGTTTTAGATGCGGAGCATCTAATACTCGAGGCTTGTAGTGCGGCGCCGTCCGCAAGCTTCCTCCTCCTTCTTCCACCATCTGTGCATCCCTTCCTCCTCTACACACCGCGCGCGCTTCACTCCTCCACCATCTGTGCACCCTTCCTCCTCTACACACCGCGTGCGCTTCTCCTCTTCACGAACGCGCGCATGCGCCGTTGCGCTTCTCCCCCTTCTCGAACATTCGACAGCTGACAGTGCATGCGCCGTCGCGCTGTATATATACTCAAGGTCGGTGCTCGCTAGCTCAGTTGCCGCTCGTCGGTTGGTTTGTACGGCGCGTCGACGTCCGAGGTCGCAATGATCGACGTCCCTTCGACCAGCGCCGGCCAAAGTGTTGGCGGAACCGCAACCAAGTCGTCGTCCGAAGACAAGGCAGCGCGGAGAAGAGCTCGCGACGCCGAACGTAAACGTCGGCGTCGAGTGGAAGATTCTCAACTTAGAGAACGTGAAGCCGCTGAGAGACGTCAGCGTCGAGCAGCAGCACCGGATTCGGGCGCTTTGAAACGTAAGCGTCGACAAGAGGACCCGGACTTTCGAAAACGGGAAGCCGAGTGCAAGCGTCGGCGACGAGAGGCCGATCCCGATGCTGCCCGCGAGCGCTCATTTAACACCCCTCCTACAACCACGTTAACCAATTTAGCCAGCGACCCAAGTAAGTCGCACTTTAACACCCCGTTAACCAATTATATGCTCCGCATCCTCCTCAGTGTTCCCCCGAGGGAAGCTGCGGGCAATTTTTTTTCTTTTAGGGGCGAAGCTCCTTATAACGGCACCAGTTCATCCCTAGTAGCCGTTGTAGTGTGTAACAAGTATAACATTTTGACCTCCAAGGTGGTGCCGGTGACAGATTTCTTCTGTGCGTTGTTGAACAATAAAAAATAGTGCTGAATGTACATGCCAATGACTGCTAATGGGGAATGAGAGACAGGAGCATTTGGCTTTTAGTTAACGCGCACGCTGCGATCCCCATTAGCAGCCATTGGCATGTACATTGAGCACTATCTGACAAGAAAGGCTTGCTACGTTATACTCGCTGGGTGTAACCTCCTTAGTTTTAGAAAGGTTTAGCGAGCGTTGAGCCGCAGTGCCATGGAGAGACGCTCCCTGGATTTCGTGCCGACCGGTTGTGCGCCCGCGCGCTCCGCGCGCTCGCGACCTTCGGCGTCATCGTAGCTCTGGCCGACTGGGCTGGCCCTACGTCATCTCCTGTCGCCGGCTGTCTTCGGTGACAGCGCAGCTCTGACCTACTGGACCTGCTCTACGCCATCTACAGACGCCGACACCATCTCTCGCAAGTGTACCCCGTCCTCGGACTCCAGTGACCGTTTTTCCATCTTTCCTGTCTCTTCTATCCCCTCAGTTTGTTGTTGCTTCTTCTTCCTCTTTCTTATACTTTTACCTCTACCCTTTTATCCCTCCTTACCCCCATCCCTTTGTGAGCTCTGTGGCGGTGTCGCTCACTGAAGCAGACAATAACGGGGCTCACTTTTCTCTTCCTTTCTCTCTCAAGAACCACTCCGCAGTGCCATGAATACAATGAACTACTATATACCATGAATGAACTCGAGGTGGTTAAAGGTGGGAAGTAGATACGAAGCACAAGCCGTAAGAAAGTGTGCGTGTGCCACCTTTCGTTTTGTTCTTGAAATGTCCGCTGGATGGCGGTGCTTCTATATGGAGAATATATGATGAAAAGAGGCGAGATGGTAGTACTTGGAGTGTTGAATAGGTGGACGAACGGACACACAGACAGATGCATAGACGGACGCACGGACGGATGGACGCATGGACAGACGCGGGAGCGGATGCATGGACGAACGGAGGGATGGACGCACAGATGGACGTGCGGACGCACGCATCGACGGACGGAAGCAAGATTGATGGAACGGACGGATGCTTCGCCTCATCTCCATCATTCACTCCGTGGATATGGTGACATTTTTATAAGGGCAGATCAACCAGTACGAAGACGCGGAAAGTAACAAGGCTCCCAGAAATTAAGGCTCCAACTGGCAACGGCTATTTTTGCTCCCAGGAAACAAATTGTGCTAGACACGAACACAAGTTAGGTTGCGAGTTGCAAGTGAAGCGTGATTAGGTGATGAGAAGGCAAACACTTAACGAGAATTAAACCTTGAAACATACTCATTTTACTGAAACTTAATTTTAGTTTCCATCGGAATTTAATAACAGTAAATCTACAACAAAAGCCTATATATACGCGATACATCATTGCTTTAAGAATATTTATTTATATTGGGCCCATTGGCGTGATACGAGACCAGCGCTAAACATGTGGCGTGTCCAAACAAGGCCCCTAGCGGTGAGTCGCGACATATCTGAGCCTGCTCGCACCGACGACCACGTGCGTGTGTACCGCTGCGAGCGCTCGCACGAGCGCCGTTTTCAAACCTAATTTTGGCATGCACAACTTGAGAAGCCTTAGCGCCTGTAATACTACAGTTTCGTTTATTTTATCACTTTGTATCACCTTATCTTGAGGCTACCTTCAGAGGGAAAGTGAGCGAAGCCTTGCAAAGCAAACCACGTCAACGGGAGAGGCCACGATTTGCGCGCTTTGACCGTCAGGGCGAGACAGAAACTAAAAAAAAAACTAACAAAAAAGATCGACTAAGCCGAGTGTTCTAATGTCCCAACACAATAATCGTCATCCTTCTTGAAAACTCGGCGCTCATCACTTTCCTATCACTATGGCCAACTGATATCTGTGATGTCGTTCTTGACCAAAAAATGCCGGGCGCGTGGCGATGATAATACAAGGAAAGGAACGCGAAATGATTATTGCTGTGGGCCGTAAATACGTCCGATTTTCACTCAATCTTTTCTTAGATTAAGCCCTGGTTCCTTATGGGGGGGGGGGGGGGGGTGAGGTGTGCTTTTTGCCTAATAACTTCAAGCAGGTCCGCTGTGACACGCCCACCAGTGTTTCCGTGCTTAATACCTTCGCGTGTTACTTCCGGAGGCCCGCATTTCGTGCTTGCCGACTGCGCTGCTTGCGAGGTGTGTCGCATCGGGATGAACGCCTTCGTTGAAAAAGTGAAGCGAGTTGGAAACACCCCGTAAACGTGGTCTTCGGTCACCTTCGTGCACGTACGTGCCATCGCCTAAAGGACGACGATGGGTGTAACTCCGACTTGTGGACCCTCCGTCTCTCTGTAAGCAAGGAAACGAAGCCCTGTGCAAGTATGCAGTCATTTATATTCGCGTTCATTGATTGATTGATTTATTCATTGATCAATTCACTGATTGATCGATGCATTTACTCTCCACTGGCCACTTCAAGTTATATAATATTGTAGGTAAATGTGCGCAATGCCAGTTCTTTTGTAATTGTCCGCCTCCGCGGAACAGTGGCTCGGTTTCTCGGCTGCTGACCCGAAATCCGCGTGCTCACAATCTCTGTCAGGACGGTTGCATTGAAATGAGAGAGGCCCATGTAGTCTACGATGACAGTGCACCTTAAAGAACACCACATGGTCAAAATTTCAGGAGCCCTCCACTATACGGCTTCTCTTACATGCATACTTATTTCCTTTCGGACGTATAATACCCCAAATATTATTATTCGTTTTTTATATTCCTCCGTCATTGATTGATTGATATGTGGGGTTTAACGTCCCAAAACCACCATATGATTATGAGAGACGCCGTAGTGGAGGGCTCCGGAAATTTCGACCACTTGGGTTTCTCTAACGTGCACCCAAATATGAGCACACGGGCCTACAACATTTCCGCTTCCATCGGAAATGCAGCCGCCGCAGCCGGGATTTGATCCCGCGACCAGCTGGTCAGCAGCCGAGTACCTTAGCCACTAGACCACCGTGGTGGGGCCCGACGACCTTCATAGTCATATCACAGTTTCGGGACGTTAAAGGGCCACTCACCAGTACCCATACCAAATACTAGTTAAACAGTGGAAGTTGTTCGGTGTCCGATGAGGAACGTTTCGTCACAAATTTTTTTTTAATCAGTTCATTACAAGTGGAGAAACATTTTTTTTTTTTGAAGTGGCGTGAAACGAGGATGAGAGGAGGCGAGCTCGAAACCCTTGCCGCTCCTCCGCGTAGTCTTCGCAAGCCAAATCTCTACCCCACCCTCTCTGGCATCCGACCAAGAGGTCACGTGCGCATGACGTGGCCGAACGAGCCTAACCGCCGTACATGTGAGAGGCGTTTTTTTTTTTTTTAACAGCGTTGTTTTGAGGTCTACTGCCTGTTTCTGCGGGATGGTTTGGAAACGCTGACGCAGTAGTGCGCGAACGCGTAAGAGCGTTCCACGGCGGTCGTCTGCTCCATGCGCTGACCGCGGGGACACGAACGCATGCGAAACGCCGACACATTAGCCACGCATTTCGTTGATATTCGCGGGAAAAAAATGGGGAAAAAGACGCTCACATTCCATTATTGCGTCTCATTATTTATGTAGAGTTTGATTTATCTCTTCAAGCAACAAATTACACAAACTACGCATGCCCTGTTAAATGAATTTCACCATGTCACGTGCCACTGTTTGCAACGTCAGGGCAGAGTCATCTACGTAGAGGACCAACGTCACTGCATTGCTGTGTACGTAAGGCCATCCATACGCGCACGTCATGCCCTAATTCTCTGGGCGACCGCCGGCAGAAGGGATGGGGTGCAGCGTTCATCTTGAAATTCGACCCATTTCCGCCGCGTGTAGCGTTGCAAATTTTGGCAGGTGTGATCGTGAACGCCTCGCCTGCGCATTGCGCTTGTCAGCTTAAAATTGTCAAACCTGGTGAGTGGCCCTTTGAAATACGAACAATAATAATTATGATTACCTCTTTCTGAAAAAGAAATTCTTAGCTTGACTGCGTCTACCCAAATATGCGTTGCTTAAAAGAAACAAATGCAGGTGATTTCAAACTGGTTGCCTTTGAAAAATTGAAACGTCTACAAATTCGCCAAGCCATTCTCGGCTCCTGAGTTTGACTAGCATTGGCTAATAACTGTTAGCCACCTTTGGCTTGTGTTTTGTTAAGATTGTAGACTAGCGAATAGTTGGCGATTGTTGTTAACTATTGACAAGAGCCTGCTAATGTTGTGACCAAAGTTTGATAACACAGGGAATTGCCAATGCTAACGACGCCCGTTATTTAGCGGCAGTTCCGTAATATTGATTTGCCCCCTCTCACAGCGATGTAATGGATAATGACGTTTGCACTACCACCACCCTGCCGTTTATATCTACGTCACAGGTATTCAACTGTGAACGCTGCTCGTCCGTATAAGCGCAACGTGGTTATTTCTCGAAAAATATTTCTTGAGCCGAGTACCGACGTGACGTTGTACTCAACAATCTGCATACCTTTCAGCATCATGGGGTAGTTAACGCTCCAGATTAACCAGCGTCACATGCTGCATTTATGCAGTAACGCCTGTCGTCGTATAACTTTGCTGAATGTCACATAATTTGGCGTAAGCGGCTACTCGTTGACTGCTTCGCATAGCCTAGTGATGGTTCAGCGAACTGGGAGCGCGGGAGCACAGACACAAACTGGGAGCACAGACACAAAGCAAAGAGGAGGCACACAGCATCAACTAACAACTGGTTCCTTCTCACGTTTGAAGGACATACAAGTACACAAGGGTGCGCATGTCAACAGAAATAAGATGATAGTGTGAGCAGCAAGCGTGGCGTTCATTCGAAGCACTTGTCTACGAATTATCAATATAGTTAAACTCACAGTCAAGTAGTGATAATGACGAATGGCTAATATGATGATTCTTAGTTCTAGAAATGTGATATGCTTCAGAAATTTCACGCGTGGTTTGAAGCGGATGCCGAAAGAGTACACTTGTTTTTTCAAACAACAGTTGACACTTGCAGGAATTGCAATGTTAAGCTAAAACGGAAAAAGAACTATTCTTCAAGGAACTCAAATGCTCCCTGAGGCGGATATTCAAATATCGCCGGTCTGGCCGATTTACATGTGACCGCACGATAGCGGATATATGCTATACACCACTCCTAAAAACACTTAACAAGTCGTTTTGCATATTTCTGCAAACATCCTCTGCTTTTTGATGAGCGCTCGTGCTGTATGCCTCCTGTTTGCTTTGTGTCTTTGTTCACCCCCGCGCTCACAGTTCGCTGAACCATCATGAATCACCAACTAGCCCACCTTTCCATCCTATTGCATAGCCTATTCGCACAGCGCGAGGCATATTCGCCGTATTTTCGTTTTCTTTTTCAAAAAAAATAAAGAACATTTTGAACATCGCTCGTCTCAGTAATCATATTTTTTAGTTACCGAGTGCAACTTACAGTTCGCAGGGCGCGGGTTTGAATCCCGGCTGCGGCGGCTGCATTTCCGATGGAGGCGAAAATGTTGTAGGCCCGTGTGCTCAGATTTGGGTACACGTTAAAGAACCCCAGGTGGTCTAAATTTGCGGAGCCCTCCACTACGCCGTCTCTCATAATCATATAGTGGTTTTTGGACGTTAAACCCCACATATCAATCAATCAATCAATCAATTTACAGTTGTCGCAGACACTGCTCGCATGCAAAATTTACAATATATGACCTTTCAACAGAACCGTACTATTTGTGCTTCAAATAGTTACTCTGCGATGCAAACCATAGGTTATAAATTATAACCGCTGAGTTGGCAAGGCATATTCGCTTGAAAAAAAAAATGAACGTACGACACATAATGGTACATGCGCTATCAAATTTACATTTTAAATGCCCCGCTATTCTATTTACTCTGTGAGCAGTACAAAGTTTCCTTTTTTGTGTCTGTGTAAGTGCATTGAAGCGTATAGATATCTCGAGCACCCATGTTTCAGGGCTGCACTAAGTGCATGAATATTATCAGTAGAAAACTCAGGCGCTAGAAATACTATATATGCACACAACGTAAAGACCGACAACCTTTATGAGCAAGTGCAAGCCACGCTATACGCCTGAGATGATCTCTAAATTATGTATTGTATGCGTGTATAGAGACCATATGGTGCAGACCTTGATGGTGGCTTCTCCTGGTGCTGGACGAAGTGTGCCATGCTTTGCCACATCAATACCTCGATATTGGAAGAGAATTTCTTTCACATCACTATTTCACTTGGCTCGACAAAAAGCTCACTCTCACTCATCTTGCGGCGGTCGAACAAAAAAAAAAAACGCTTGGATATTTTGCCGCGAGAACTTTGAATCCGAGAAGCCAATAAAAAGCATCGGTGCCTCCTTCTGCAACTCTGAGATTTAATGGGATTTACGACAGCCTTCTTCGCAAAAGTATTCGTTACGCTGATTTCCTCCATAGGAGGTTCCACTGAGGTTGTTTGCAATTTTCAATCGTGTATATATAAGTATATGTTTAGAGCAAGATATGCTTTGTCAAAGGCTGGATTGCGCGCCAAAACGTCAGTGACCATACCGAGAAAGACGAGACCAACGTGCGTCCCACTCTCTTGTTCTTAATTCTACCGGGGCCAGCCAGCACCATTGTTTATATGTTGTGCACGTGTCGTATATAAGACCGGTGCATCGAGTTTCTCAACACTCGCAGTCACGTACGGCCCGTGATTTCCTCAATTAGCGCCAACGTTGCAGCTGACCGGGGATAAAGTCGGTGCTGCCATCTATGAACACTGGATCACATGTCAAGCGAAGGCGGTGCCACTGCAAACAAAGGTGCAAGGCGCATTTTCGGTTAGAAAAAAATATAATAAAACAAGCTTGCTGTATTTCAACCCTGATACAAATACCATGAAACGCGTGTAACATAGTAAAAGGACGTGTGATCGTGATCATGTGATCAAGTTTTACCGAAGAAATAAACATTGATGGAGACTCATCTAATGAGGAGAACGGGGCTCATTCAGGCCAATACGGTGTAATGGTTGGGTTATCGAATTTTGAATTCTGAGTGGTTGTCTGATCATTTGACGACCCACGTGTGGCAATTTAACGTCAAGAATGCCGCGAGGGGCATTTAACGAAATTACGTTGTCACGCACCTTTCTGTAGTATTGTTATTGTCCCATCACACGTGCAAGTACTGCATTCGCGCGAACCATGCCTAATGACTAATAACCACCGAGATAATCTCGGAACCATCCGATGCGATTACGCGCACACCACAAACTTTCTAAAGTTCTTTCTGAAACTTTCGTGGCCGCTAGCGATAATGCTGGGACATTCGACGGTACGATGCGCTTCAGTACTTGACACTTTTTCGACGAACAATTCGGTCTGCATGTGCAGTGTAGAGCGTGCATATCTTGCAGCCCGGGTAGCATTTTCGGGGAACAACAACAAAAAAGCGAAAATAAGCCCCGTGGGCACGCAGGAACATGCAGACAGTGAGCGGGCTAACCATGTACAAGAAATGTGGCTTAGATCCAAGAAAATCGCGAGTAGGGGGGACGAATTTTGCTATGACGGCGTTTTTTTTTGTAAACCGTGATGTCAGTGATAGGTTTGTCTGTGACGTCGTTGGACAATATGTATCTAAAAATGAACGTTGAAGATCGAGAAACATACCTTTCCGGGAAAGAGAGCACCTAACAGTAGAGGGAGAGTACGAAAAAATGCGAGTGAGTAAGGGACCCCACTGCTAGGTGAGGCTTGCTCGCCTACACTTACAATAGACCAAAGCCTGCTTGTCCGCTCGTACACACCGGACCTTCGAAGCTTCAGTAGTAAAGCAACCCCCCCCCCCCCCCCCCTCCGCACACTGGCCCTAAGGGTGAGTTGATCTATGGAAGGGCTGGTGGAGAAACTCTTTATGGACAAGAGACGTGACTAACACAAGCAGGCGCTCGGATGAATCATTTCGCGCGATAGTGAACACCTTCTCCAACCAGGTGGCCGCCTGTTGAAATCACATTCTGTTCACCTCCGCAGTTGTACACCTGAGGCGCTGCGCTGTGCTCCCTGCCGGGCTGCAGAAATCACGCGCCTTCTACATCTTCGAACCCCCACTACCACCACCACCATACGCCTGTGCTTTCCTGGACCGAGTTTCGGCGCTTCCTATACATGACAGCCCGGGAATTGGACGCGTGTTTTCGCTTCGTCTCCCAGGCAACGGGGGCGATGCTGTGCACCCTGGAATGGCTGGACTATCCGTGGCTTCCCGGCGTCAGGAAATGGCGTAAGAAAACACTGGTCGTCGCGGCGCTCCGTAGAGCGGTGGAAAAGGGGTCCAGCCGCGAAGTCCGACTGGATCGCGTGGCCTTTTTCTACTGCTGGCTATCGTCGCTGAATCTTCTGCCCATGTGGACTCTCTTCAGATTCACCGCCTCCGTAGCGAAAGCAGGGGGCTACAAGGCAGCCCATCTTGTCGAGCACATGGCGAGCGCCTTGAAAGTCCTCGGCCATCGGACGACGTTCACGGTGACTGAAGACAAGACAGCGGTCTACGGCTGCATCCTCGTCGATGACCCGGAACCCAGAGCTCCGGCACACGTTATTTGCGTGTGCCTGTGGTGCAAGCTGCCTTACATGGCAGTTTTCGCTCCGAACGAGAAGATTCACTCGGACCTCGGTGTTCTCCTCGCCGCCGTACTGGACTGCGACCCGAGGCATCAGGTCTGCGGCATTTACGATGACCTGGACTCTGCCAAAACAAAGGCTCTCTACGACGCTTTGCTCTTGAGCCACGGAAGCAAGCCGGTGGAACGGAGCCTAGGAGAAATGACCTGAGAAGGAACCTTCATGCTGCCAAGCCGAAACGTGGCGGCCCCGACTCCAAGGCGGTGCGTTTATTCTTGTCTGGTGGCGTTTGCAAATAGTTGCGTGAATATGCATATTTGTTTAAGGGACCACTAAGCAGTGCTCGAAGGGACATTAGTAAAAGGCTGTTTATTTCAGCAAACATGTGCAAAAGCAGGAAAAGAAGCGGAAAATAGCTATAATGATAATCAGTGACTACCATATATTTGGGTGTCAAGTGGACTTTTAAATTGTAGTGAGTGACAACGTGATAATAAAACGATGCTATTCACTTGTCTTCACGGTCATTTGTATGAGCACGACGCACTTTGAAAAGAAATAATTTGGGGTGCCTTATTCTCGCAAAACTCCCCAGGAAACTTTTGGTATTCGGAAATTGTTAGGCAGGTATGATTGCCACCCAGGTAAAGCTCTATTTCTCTCTCTCTCTTTTGCATAAGTAGCGCCTTTCAGCCACGAATGGTGTGCGCTCCATAATCGTAATCTAGGACGCATTTCTATCTACAGTAAATAGGCGAGAGCTTTAATTGAAAATAATGGTTAACAAGCGCGAGAAAAGCTGACGGTAACTTTCAAACTCTAATCGGAAGATGCGACAGTTCCAATAAACCGTGTTTATTTCACGTATTTTAAAACAATTGGCGTAGTGTTGATCGCGGCGTGCGATCCGTGACGTTACATTCCACGAGGCGCCTGCAGGCCACACGTGTTCATTTCCTTTTCTCCGCCACTCGTTTCATCCTACTCCCCCCCCCTACCGCTAAAGCACCCAGCCGGGATCATTGTTCACTGCCTGGGCTGTTTGTCACAGTTTTGGGAACTGCAGTTGAGGTGTGCATCTGTTTTGAGAGACGTGGCCGACGACTCGCATCATTGGCATGCTGAAATTACTGGTCTGTGAAACGTCATCACCTCGAGTTCGCGGTGCAGACGCGGCATTTTGTGAAAAAAAAACGCAGAACCTTCATACACAAGTCACTTCGGTCGCCATTTTCAGGCACCAGCCGGTTAAAATACAGCCTGAGCTCTTGCTCGACCGCGTGGAGCATAAAAAGGGTGACCTTGGATTGGTAATAGTGTCTCCTCCAATTCTTTGTGTTCCCCCTTGGCGCGGGTGGCGAACATACGAGACAGTTTCCCCTCTCGCTCAGAGCCAAGGCTTGTGCTCTGCGTCACGTCGAGCGCTTGCACATGACGCGAGGGGGAAAGGCACTCGTACATCGTCTGCTATCGCTGCCCGACACTGGTATGGGCCGCAGCGCACTGGAGTACGCCAGCCTCATCTCGGGAACCCCTTTCGCAGGTCTCCTGCCTATCCCTCCTCACTGGGACTCCCGGCTGCCCATCTCGATCAGGGTTCCGGGTGTACGCAGCAAGGGGCACACACCACGGGCTGCCCTTCTACAGGAGACCTGCGCACTGATCGAACAGCGCTACTCCGGCCATCTTCATCTCTACACGGACGGCTCGGTGAAGGGGGACGGATCCGCTGCTGCTGCCAGCGTCATTCCGGTGCTACGAGACGAGAGGAAGTGTCGTCTTCCACTCCCGGCGACTTCAACGACCGCTGAGCTCGCGGCTCTGAACCTTGCGGCCGATCAGCTGGTCGAGTTCCTCCCGTCTTCGGCCGTCATCTTCTGCGATTCTCGGGCGGCCCTCCTCACCCTTGCGAGGGGCGAAAATGGCTCTTCGATCGCACAGCGCCTCACGCGCAAGTTCACCGTGATCGTGCGCAGTGGGTGCGATGTGTCGTTTCAGTGGGTGCCCTCACACGTCGGAGTGCGCGGCAACGAGGCAGCCGACGAGCTCGCAAGGGACGCCCACGACCCCTCCACTCCCACAACGAACTTCGTTCGGGACTACGATGTGGCGCGACTCATAATCGCACGCCACGTCCGAGCTCTACACCCAGACCCCCGCACAGCAGCCGGCAAGCCTGTGCCCCGCCTGCCGTCAACGGGAATCGGTCGGCGTGCTCGTGCTTTCCTGCTGCGCCTTCGTGCTGGATGCGGCCGAACAGCGCAACTGCTCTCTAAACGGCGTGGCAGTGGGAGCCCTTCGTGTGTGCAGTGTCCGGCAGAGGAAACCGTTGAACACATTTTGTGCCAGTGCCCAGGATACGCAGACATTCGTCGCCGGCTCTGGGACAACTACGGGAAACTCGGCCTGCCACACGTGAGTGCAGAACACTTGCTGTTCCCCTCGGCGAACGTGGCAACACTTCGCCAGGCGTTCTATGCGCTCCTGGATTTCTTTGGCGACGCGAACCTTTTCACGCGCCTCTAAAGAGGCCCGTTACAATCCCACGTGTTGTTGTTTTCTGTGCCGCGCGCCACGCCCCCTCGGAGTCCCACGTGACTGTTTACGTAGTCACTCCCACCTGCCTGACGGCCTTCTTCTCTCCTACGAGGCCACTCCCGTCGGAGCAGACACTCTCTCCCCTTCCCTCGTGACTGCGGAGCGCCCAAAACTTCTCCCTGCCTGTTCGGTGGTGTGTGTGTGCCTGTGAGTGCCTTTTTTTTTTTTTTTTTTTTTTCACTACTTGGGCGCATTCATCGTCTCCGGCTTCTCGGCGGTCTTTCACTCGGTTGGTGTCTGCGTTGTTTCTTGCGCGCGTGCGCGGGGCCAGTGATCGAATGCATTTCACCACTCTATACTCACCTCTTCTCTTCTGACTCTTTCATTCCCACTCCCCCTTCCCTGCGCTTTCCTGTGGAGGTGCCCTCATTACGAGAGGCAGTAACGGGACAGCGCTTTTCTCTTCCTTTTCCTCTTTCAAAGCCAATCAGAACATACGAGAGTATCTGTAGGCAGGGCACAAAAAAAAAAAAAAAACGCGAGGGGTCCTCTCTTGCACTGACAGACTCTAATAAGATAGAAAGTCATGGTGGCCGCCTACACCCAGCGCAGAGAAGCTGTCTGTGGCATCACGTGCAAGTCACGCATATTTCACTCTATTCCTAAAAAGGCGTGGTATCTATCAATTCCAAGAGCCAACCTTTCGATTAGGCTGAAATATTAACGAGATTTTTTTTCAATCAATATCCTTCTAAACAAAGGGAGCCTAAAAAATCAGATTGACGTTACTGTTCCGTGGTGGAACTACTCTCCAAACACTAATTTTTTTTTTCTGTTCCCCTTCATCTAAAGAAGTCAAAAGTTAAAATGTACACATAGGTCACGGGATTGTATCCCGGCTGTGGCAGCTGCATTTCCGATGGAGGCGGAAATGCTGTAGGCCCGTGTGCTCAAATTGGGGTGCACGTTAAGGAACCCCAGGTGGTCGAAATTTCCGGAGCCCTCCACTACGGCGTTTCTCCTAATCATATGGTGGTTTTGGGACGTTAAACCCCACATATCATATTAATTAAATTGTACACAGAGAAAACCTTCACGAGCTTATTTGCCACAGATGAAGTGCCTTAGCTGAATTCAGGGTACGGAGCTGATATTTTCGTTGCTGTTTATGAGGTGTATATTACAGAGAACATAGAGATATCAGCAAAAGGCATCCATGCATTTTTCTGCAGAAAAACCGAAAGTTCTAGTTGGTTTCCCTACTGCATGAAAGTCGGCGTTTTCAACATTCTCGCTCTATCACGTGACACGAGGGGTTGCTCACAACCCGATACCTTTGATTCTCGCCTCATGTGCGTGGTCCACCGCACTGTTTTCCATCCCGCGACTTCTCAGTTGCTGCTAACGCTCACCGCCTGCGTCGTCAGAGTGATCATGATTTACGAGATGACGCGGCGGCAAAGATGTACAACTATGGTACGACCAGTTCAAGAGGTGTCTTTTGTCACATGGCCCTATTTCTCTGGCACTGCAGAATGACGAAATTTTGCAATCGGAATCTAGTTGTGTCACTTAGGTTGTGGTATCGTCATTCAGCGCTCACCCAATCAACAACAAAAACAATGCGGCAGTTTCTGATGCATCAAAGCTTGCACGCAGGTGGGTGTCTGAAGCACCAGTCACGAACGCCATCGCAGATGCCTCTGAAGAGCTTTCTAGTAATGATGGCACACTACCTACAATTCCACACAAACGGCGAAATCGGCGACATAAATTAAATACCTGCTGGACCTGTGAGCTTCCGAGAAAAATCAACTGTATGTTCCGCAAGAGGCTCTTCAGAATGTAGCTGAGCAGGATGCACAACAACAGCATACATTCTTTTACCGACGTTGCAATCTTGGACCGATCAATCGGCCAGCGCAACAACCAACCGAACCTTTCTCAGAAGCACCAACACAGCTAAAAAATATCACCGCCCAAGCACTCCACACAAATAGATAACCAGTGAAAGCTAAAACGTGCGGTCTCGGTGTTTAGCAGTAGTTTCAACACAGCATGGCACTTAAGCCTCTCACAATGATCGGTTACGTTTTCGTGCTTCTTAACGAGGTTAGACACACGTTTGGCTTGGGTTTACCACAGTGATGTTCCACATGCCGCACATTGTACTTCGCATGATAACGGTCATCGAGGAGTGGGCTGAGCGGTTGAATGCGTTTCACAGCGGTTGTTCTCGAGCCACAGGCTCTCACAGACGTTGCAGCCAAAGCGAATGTGCCGCTGCAGAAATTCCCGCCAAAAGCGGGCCTTCGCCCCGGCGAACGCGTTTCTGCAGTCATCACGTTGGCTCCCCGCCGCGGTGGTCTAGTGGCTAAGGTACTCGGCTGCTGACCCGCAGGACGCGGGTTCGAATCCCGGTTGCGGCGGCTGCATTTCCGATGGAGGCGGAAATGTTGTAGGCACGTGTGCTCAGATTTGGGTGCACGTTAAAGAACCCCAGGTGGTCTAAATTTCTGGAGCCCTCCACTACGGCGTCTCTCATAATCATATAGTGGTTTTAAGACGTTAAACCCCACATATCAATCAATCAGTCATCACGTTGGCGGCGCAACGCCACTTTTTCGGCATTGGCACTGCGCAGGTCCCTTTTTGGGGGGCGAAGCTCCCTATGCCGTGGGTCGTTCGTCCGCGATGTATGAAGTAGTAGTCGTAGTAGTAGTCGTCGTAGTAGTAGTTCGCCACCTCCACGGCCGGACTAGAGGAGCGACACGCACGAACCCTTTTCATATGAGGAGGGAACCTGTGCACGTTAATCACAAATAAAACGATAGTTGGTTATCATGAAGTAACTTACATTGGTGACCTAATCTTCAATGAAACTAGCCTAGAGTTTGATGCTTACTAAAAAATGCTAGTATCAGAAGGACGCACTCTGAGCACGATCTGACCGAAACGTGCTCCCACGTGAAACTTGCTGGACGTCACCTCCTTGGTTTTTGCAAGGTTTATTGGCAGGCTGGTGTGTCGATGCGCCGGCAGAAATGACATGGCAAGATGTAAATTTTCGGAATGTACATATTCATGTTTTATTTGTGCCTATTGCTTACCTTACATTATTCATATGTGTATCTTCCCTTTTGTGACACAATTTGGTGTGGCTGTGTGTGTGTGTGTGAACCATCAAATGTTCATGTTCTTTCCACGTCATCTCATATTTATTTTTATGTGAATTAGGTCTATTTTGTCATCACCTTTATTGTATCTCTAAGAAGAAAATCTTCTGTTGAAATGATGTTGACGTCTGTGACAATATACGTTTCTAAACAGGCTTAGCGAGGGTCGGGCCGCAGGGCCATGAATATAGTGAACTAGTATATAGTACTAGAGGCGGCGAAAAAGGAAGTATAGACACGAAGCGCAAGCCACAATGAAGTGCGTGAGTGCCACCTTTCGTTTAGCCTTTCAATGTTCGCTGAATGGTGGTACGTCTATATGCTGAATATATGATGAAAAGATGCTAGATGGAGGTACTTTCATTTGATTTCATTTCATTTATTTCGCCCTTAAAGGCCCGAAGTCATTACATAAGGGGGGACAAGTAACAAGATAGGGTACAATGTTCAACAGGATAAGTAAATAAATAAATAAATGAATAAAAGCAAATAAGTTTACACAGGAGCCAGGAATCAGAAATCACCTTGCGGCACGCCGGATGTTACCTTAGCAAATGCTGATTGACAGTTATTAGCTTACGTGAACTGCATGCGTTCCGTCAAAAAGTGCTTAATCCAGCTTAATAAATTCGGAGGAATACCAAGAGAAGTTTGCTTGCGAATCAGGTGATTGTGAGGTACGCGGTCGAAGGCTTTTGCAAAATCCAGAAAAATGGCGTCTTGATTGATTTGTGGGGTTTAACGTCCCAAAACCACCATGTGATTATGAAAGACGCCGTAATGGAGGGCTCCGGAAATTTCGACCACCTGGAGTTCTTTAACGTGCGCCCAAATCTGAGCACACGGGCGAAAAATGGCGTCTGTCTGAAGGTTATTATTCATGGAATTAAGTAAGTCGTGCGTGAATTCGGCGAGCTGGGTATCACAGGAAAAATGTTTGCGAAAGCCGTGTTGAAGTGGATGAAAGAAATTAATTGATTCAAGGTGGCTCATGAGACTAGATGCTATAATGTGCTCAAATAGTTTAGAACAAATGCACGTTAAAGAAATTGGACGGTAATTAACTGGGATTGACCGGTTGCCTGACTTAAAGATCGGTATAATCTGGGCTTTTTTTTTTCCACTCGTCTGGAACGGTGCCCAGTTCTAAGGATTGCAAAAATATTAGAGAAAGTAATAGGCTAGAATCATGGACAGTGTTTTTGAAAAGCTTGGTGGTGATACAGTCACAGCCAGCCGATGAAGAAGATTTAGGATTACGAATTAAGTTAGAAATTCCATCAGGATTTATGTCGAATTGCGAGAGTTCTCGAGGGGAACTGAAGGGAGAGGGCGAGACGGCAGTGCTATTGGCGGGGTTAAATGTTGATGCAAAGTAGTCATTAAGGACGGATGCGCAATCCTCAATGTTTATCGGTTGACCTCCTGAATCAACAAGTTCGATTTGGTTGCTACTTGACTTTGGTGAAAGCAAACGCAAAAACTTATTAGGATTCAATTTTAGGATAGATATCAGATCCACTGAGAAGTATTTAGCTTTTGCTTCATGCAGCTACCTCTTTCATGTACTGATCGGCGCACAGGCGATATTTTTCCCAGGCGTAGGTATTGTTGCGTAGTTTCGCTGATCGGTATAGGTGTTTTTTCTGTTGAGTAAGGATTTTAGGCGTTTAGTGAGCCACTAGTTGAGTGAGTCGGTTTTGATAAGAATAGTAGGGATAAATTTATTTTTGAGACCTATGAGCTTGTTTTTGAACAGTTCCCAGTTAGCATTGACGGTATGATTTTGGTAGGAATGCCGGAAGGTTTCGTGGAATTGTGCTAGTCCCATATTTATGGCATCGTAGTTTTCTCTTTTGTAATCTGTGATCGTTTTAGTTTCTTTAACTTCACTTGGTGTGTTCACTCAAAGTACCGCCGGTGGGATGGATGGATGGATGGATGGATGGACAGATAGAAGAATACACGGAAGGACGCATGGACACATGGGTGGACGGTGGCACAGGCGGAGGCACGGACGGACGGATGAGCGCTTCGCCCCACTCATCATCATGCACTCCGTGGATATGCTGAGATTTTTTTCCATCTTCAAGAACCGCGCATTCATTGTTCGCCTCGGCGTTCTTGCAAGCGTTTGTTACAAGCAAGCTAACTCTGCAGCGTGGTTTGCAGGATCCACCCGCCACCGACGCATGCATTTCCATTCAAGATTTACCGAGGTTAGGAAGGCTGACACTCGGCCTACCGGGCATGTGTCTGTGCCAGGACTGCATGATTGGCGCGGCTAATGGAAGCTCCATCACACTTCCACTGTAGGTGCTCTGCTGCAGTTGCCCGTGGCATACCAATGCGGAAGGTTTCAGAAGAAACTGAAGCGTGCGTGCTTGGCGCCGCGGTTACGACAAGATGAACGACGTTACTCAGAATTCAGGCAACGGCGCCTTCTTCGGTACGATGCTGAGAATGTCACAACTGATAGGACAGTCAATGGAGACTACTTTCGACACTCCTACCAAAAGAGATTTCCGCTTTTTCTAGCCATATAGAACTTTCGCTAAAAATGTTATAAACGGGTGTGGCAGAGTAAACTTCCCCGCCCCCCCCCCCCTCCGCGAAAAATTGAATTTGCAAATTAGACACAAAAAATCCGCTGTATTTTGTACAAAAAGCTGTGGAAGCCCCACGTTGAGCGGCCACTCCAAATGTTTTAAATTCGCACCGAATTGCACCACGCGCCCTGTGTCATAAGCAGTATGCGTACGTGAAACCTCGGTTGTTTCAAATTTCGTCTTCTGCAAGCGAATGCATTTCTTAGTCGGGCAGCGTCAGGCGTCCGTCGGGATCTGTTAACCACCCTCTTTCATAGGAACAGCTGCCGGTGCTCGCGCCCTAAGCAACCGGAGCCCCTACCACCTCACACTTCAGCGTCAGCAGCTGTCAGCAACAGGAACGGGCGTGCGCGCCTATTATTACCGTACACTCTAGCTACTAGAGCTGGAAACGCTTATCACGTTTCTCGCGACAGAAAAGCCCCGCGTACGGCAACCGGTGCTATTGGCGGCACGTTAAGAAAAAAAAAAGAGAGAGAACCTTACTTTTCTTACACTGGGTTCTCACGTGCGAAACGCCGCTGCGGATGCTACGCAGTGCATTCGCGTTTCTCCACGATTCCCTTCGGGGAGGTTACGCTTTCTTTTGTTTCAATTCATTGTACCTTTGCTCAAAAAGTATCGAAACAATTTTGTCGGCTGGCGTAAATACACTGTAGTGCCATGCAACCATGCCCCGATTTAGGCATTTTCGTCTAATGTATGGTTGACCTGATTCACTAGGTCTACTGCGGTTTTGGTTCGTTCCACGCTACGTTATATGCTTTATTTTTGCCGTATTCATATTTAGCACGCTAACCGAGCAAAAGACCCATGCGTGAACAAATGCGTGATATCGCTGAGCAAGTGAAAAGGGGGAGCGAAGGCAAGCGATAAACAGAAGTGTTCCCGCGCTTCGCCCGATTCAAAGTTGATAAAATAAGGAGAAGAAAGAAGAGGAATGAACGAACGATAACATTTTTTCAATTCATTCCAATTTCCTTACGCGAGAAAACCGCTGAAAGACAACAAATGTGAACAATAACCCCACTTCGTTCAACCAGATCTTAGGATGCCTGGCAACCGCTACGAGCGCACTTTTTCTCTGAAAGCGAAACTAGCGCTGAGTTTCCGGGACCTGGCTGTGTTTCGCTGCACAGACGTGCCTACGCCTGCTGTCGTCGCTTGACGGACATAGCCCCGTATTCACAAACGCTCCTCGACTCGACTTCCACCCTTCACTTGACAAAGTTGAGCAGTGCACCGCTGCTCGGCTGCAAATGACGCTGCGCTACTCAAGAATCGCGACAGATTATCGCTGATAGGCAATGGCTTGCCCTGTCTACAGACGGCGCCCCTATCGGTTTTCTCAAATGAAGGTGAATCGTTGAGTGAAAGGACGTTCTAGAATACGGGGGATAGACTGCCAAGCTTGGCGAATGTTTTCGTGCCGTACTGGTGCGCTTGTTGGCGACCCGAGAAGACCGTGTTTTTCCGTGTCCTTGAACTGAGGCGTGGGTATGTGATGTTCTTTGTGCACTGGATATTCGAAATGCTTACGGCTGCAAATCAGAACCGTTGGGAGATGCTTCGAGGCGAATGGTCGCGGCTAATGGACCGAAGTTACGAGGGTTCTTGTTTGCAAAGGACAACCGAAGAACGAAATAGGAGCGTGCCGTTCGGCGAGTTGGCGCCAGCATACGTTTTCTTCGTGACGCGAAGGTAGGTGAGTCCGTAACACATTTTTCCAAGTCATTCTAATGACATCACCTCCACTATGTTTCGATCTTGCTCTAAAAAAAATAGGTGTGACGTTTGCTTCTGACTCGTTGTCGTAAGCCCTGACATTTAATTTAAAATAAAACGCGCATGGCAGTGCGTTTACATAGGAGGCATTTTTCCTTCAGCATAGTTAAACATTTTGGTATTTGCGGTTAGCACCGCGGACTTCTTACATTACCTCTGTTTACTCGGTTAATAAAAAAGAAAGGAGTGCTGTTGCAATGATTAGTGCATTGGTTTTGTGAATGGTATTTTTTTTTCTCGTGTTGCAACTTTGTTGCGGTATTAAACCTTTGCGTCGATCTCCCCAGCACCTTCACCTATTAGGTTTTCTTGAAATTTAGATGCCTGTAGACACTTACGGTGAAGCCGTTTCTTAGTTTGAGCTCTTCTTCAAGCTAGAATATTTAGGAACCTTTACTAAATATACCAACACAAGTACGGGCAGTAAATGTACCCGCGGGGGCTACACAGTTTATTTTCGACGCAGTACTAACATTTTTCCCGTGTCCTAAGTTATAAAGGCGACTACGCGCCAGAGGGACAAGGTCAGAGCAAACGAAGAAATGGCACTCCTTGTGTCAGTCACAACATACTTTTTGTGAAACGAAGGATTTGGTTTCTTTTTCATAGGTTATCGCCCGAACATTGAGCTCAATAACAGATTTGTGGTAGCAGCACACACACCCTTCAATAACTTCGTGTCTATGAAAACAGATGTTTGAAATAGTACACTGTCGTCCTTGATGAAAGGGAACACGCTAACACGTGGCCTGCGCTCTGCGGC